>NW_024599083.1:0-16535 GCF_004379255.2 Salvia splendens | reverse complement strand
TCCAGTACTGCACAGAGGCCCTCGCGGTCGATGGAGTCTGGGAGACCGCGCAAGAGATCAAGGTCCGGCTGCTCCAAGTGCTCAACGTCTGACGTGAGAAGCCGCTGGAAGTAGTCAACCGCCGACTGTCTGATGTCCTCCTCCGACGTGAGAGTCTGTCCTCCTGCCTGAATGGCGTGAATCCGGGACTTCACCCGCTTCTGTCGCACCCACCCGTGGAAGAATTTGGAGTTCCTTTCGCCTTCTGCCGCCCACCGAATGGCAGCCTTCTGCTTCCAGAAATCCTCCTCCATCCTAGTGCGGAGTACGTAGAGGGCGGTGCAACGGCTAAGCTCACTCCTGTGGGCTCCTGTCGGGTCCCCGTCGTAAGCCGCCTGCGCAGCGGCAACCGCCTCCTCTGCCTCCCTCAGCTTTTCAAAGATGTTCCCAAAGACCTCCCTGTTCCAACCCTTGAGAAAACCCTTAACTCTGCTGAGTTTGAACTGAAGATTAAGCATGCCGAAGAAGCCCGTCTCCGCCGTCCACACTCTGGCAATCTCATCCCTGAAAGTGTGATGCCTAACCCACATGTTCTGAAACCTAAACGAAGGCCTCGGAATCTGAGCCGTGAGCTGGCACTGCACAAGCAAAGGGGCATGATCTGAAGAGATCCTAGGCAAATGAGTCACCCTGGTAGCCGCAAAGGCGGTCGTCCAGTGCTCCCCGAGAAGAACTCTGTCCAATCTCTCCCAGAGCCCACTCCTCGTCCATGTGAACGGTGGGCCATCAAAGCCTGGGTCCAGAAGCTGGCAGTCTGCTACGGCGTCGGCGAAGTCCATCATCTCTCCGTGCCTGTCTGTCGTGCTGCCCTGTCTCTCTTCCTCCAACAAGAAGATGTTGAAGTCACCACCAACAAGCCAAGGGGCCCCGTCAGTAGCTAGAGAGATGTCCCTGAGCTTATTCCACAGATCGTATCTCCCCTCCCTCGAGCACTTAGCGTACACTACGGAGAGATAGATTGAAAAAGGGAATATCGCAGCAGAAACTCGGACGTGAAGGACCTGCTCAGAGTCATCAATGACCTCGACCTGCCAGTCCCTGTGAGAGAAGATCCAAATCTTGCCGTTTGTGTTCGAACACCTAAACTGCAACCCAAATCGCCTACTAAAGAAAGAAGGCTGGGGATCCGTCTGGGGCTCAAGCACCGCGGCAAACAAAACACTGTACATATCGATAATATTCTTGAAAGTGCCCTGGGTAGCAGTGTTCGCTATCCCCTGGGCATTCCAGATCATGAAGTGAGAAGACATGGGAAACTCAGTAGGCTCCCGAGGCCGAAAGCCTCGCCTTCTTCGATGAACCCTCTGCGGGAGGGGAAGTGGGTCCAATGTACTGCAGCACCGGATCTTCGGATTCAAGCCTCGTGTTCGGTACCTCACAAATCATATGATCCTGGTGGTCATCGCTGTCTACCTCAACCTCGGCCTCATCCGAGGGAAAATCCTCCAAAGCCCCGAACATGTTATCACCGTGCACAACCATAGCTAGAGGTCCGTATCCGAAACCGCGTGTAATAGAAGGCGATCTGGACCTAGAGGCCCGCTCTCTCCCTGACGAGGAATCATCCCCCTCAAAACCCTTTCGTCCCTCCCCATCTGACCCTGTCTTCACCGAGGTGGCTGTCACCTGCATCTTCTCTCGGCGCCTTTCTCGTTTCCTCTCGTAATAAGCTGCGCTCCTGTTGTTCTTCTTCTTCTTAGGCACAACGAAGCCGTCGTCCCATGCAACCTGTGAGCCCTCTGCGGCTGCTGAAGAAGGCCCGGGGTGTAAGTCGGGGCCAGGGGCCGGCTCTCTGATCACGAAGCCGTGTTTGCGCCTCTCCTGACGCAATGGCTGTCCAACCTCCGGGGTAGGCCTCTCTGTAGGCTGGTACCTCGGGCCCTGAGGCTGTCTACTAGGGCCTGCCTGATGCGACTCTCCCTCTTTGTTGGGAGGAGGCCGGTTCTGTGAGGTCGGCCTTTGGGAGTAGTCCCTCTTGGGAGGCATAGGCCGCCTCCCAGATGCATAGCATGTCGACGCCGAGTGACCTACATGCTTGCATTCAGAGCAATATAGAGGGATCTTGTCCCATTTCACCTTCAACGTGACATGTTTCCCGGCAATGTTGACATCTATCTCCTCAGGGATGGGACGTGACAAATCGACCTCGACACAAATGCGTGCAAAAGAAACACGAGATCTAGTGATTGTGGCCCTATCTACTTGCACGGGTTTACCGAGCATCTCACCAATAGCAATTAGGGACGACTCTTCAAAAAGATGCACAGGCAACGCAAGTATGTTACACCAAATAGCAACAATGGGGATTTCAAAGAAAGGGTCAAAGTCAGGGGTCCATTTAAACACACGCATCGGATGGAGCGGCTGAACCCTAAACCCTAAACCCTAAACCCTAAACCCTAAACCCATTTCAAAGTCAGGGTTCACAACCCTAAACCCTAAACCCTAAACTGAACCCTAAACCCTGAACCCTAAAAGGCATCACAATCTTTGAGAGGCTCCAAGAATCAAGGTAACAACTCCACTTTGTTGGGTATGGAGCGGCTGCTGTCTGTCGAGCATGAGAAAATGGATGGGGAGGCTGCTGCTTCCCTTGACCTGGCCGAGAATCGAACCCTGGTGCTGCAGGATACCTTGCTGGACCACCAAAACGGGCCTCTGCTGTTGGGCTCTGCCTCAATTCCGTCAGCCCAGGTTAGTCTCCCTTTTGGGCCTTCCACAAATCCTTTTTTTTCGACCCCATCAAACTTTCCCCTCCAGCCCAATACAAACACTTCCCCTTTGAACCCTCCACCTGTTCACAACTCCCAGCAGCCCAAACATACTTCCCCACCAGCCCAACCCACAACCCAGCAGCCTAATCTCTCGCTTTCTCCAGCCCAAACCAAGTCTCACCTTTCCAAAAAAAAAAATGTACAGCAACATTCCTCCTCAAAGTTACCGAAACCTTCAGCCTCTGCCTCAAATAACAAATCCTCAAAATCAACCCACCGTTCCAAAACTCAGCCTGACTTTGTGGTGGCTGGAAGAGAGCTTGCGGCATCCCTCTTTGCCGGGAGTTCCGAACCACAAACTGCCCACAAAAATAATTTTCCAGCCAGCAAGCAGCCTCTTCAGACTGTCCAGAAGGCTCTGCTGCAACGCCCTTTCCCACCAGATTTTGACGACGAAAATATGTCGGAATTTCCCCCACTTGAACAAACCGGCCTTATACACACCGGGGTCACCGGAGGCAGCGCCTTTCAAAACAATTCAGCGGCTGCAATTCTGACCCCAGCAGCCCCGACTGTCGCTGACAACTCTCGGCCAGTTTCTACAGCACCTGCAGCTGCTTCTTCTCCGGCAGTTCATCACACACATACTCTGATTTCCGCTGCCAATATTGGTAACTCTCCTCCTCAACCTTGGGCTGATTTGCTGGGTAAAAAAGCCTACTTGGACAAAGGAATGCATGGGGAAAGTTCTAAGGAGGGACTGTCCTCGTTGGCTAAAATCAATGAAGACCAATCACACATTTTTTTTGGGAAGTCTATGGCTGATGTACTAAAGAAGGGGCAGCCGGCAGAGGGTCCAATTCTTTTGGACCGAGAAAAGGCGGATAAAAGAGGCGAAGTCCGCATTGTCGAAGGTAAACCTTGTTTATTTTTTTCGGCTAATGAGACTTCTCTTCTCGCAGGCCGTTTAGGACCTGCCATCGTCGGCAAATTCTCACACTCCATCCCCCCTGCCCACCAAATTCAGAAAGCATTAGGTAATTTAAAACTTGTTGGTGCTATGTCTTGGAATTTCTTAAATGCGAAGCATATTTTCATTCAATTGTCTGATATGCGTGATTATGTCAAGTTGCTTAATGGACCGAATAACTCTCCTGTTTGGTATGTCGAGCACCATCCGATGCGTGTGTTTAAATGGACCCCTGACTTTGACCCTTTCTTTGAAATCCCCATTGTTGCTATTTGGTGTAACATACTTGCGTTGCCTGTGCATCTTTTTGAAGAGTCGTCCCTAATTGCTATTGGTGAGATGCTCGGTAAACCCGTGCAAGTAGATAGGGCCACAATCACTAGATCTCGTGTTTCTTTTGCACGCATTTGTGTCGAGGTCGATTTGTCACGTCCCATCCCTGAGGAGATAGATGTCAACATTGCCGGGAAACATGTCACGTTGAAGGTGAAATGGGACAAGATCCCTCTATATTGCTCTGAATGCAAGCATGTAGGTCACTCGGCGTCGACATGCTATGCATCTGGGAGGCGGCCTATGCCTCCCAAGAGGGACTACTCCCAAAGGCCGACCTCACAGAACCGGCCTCCTCCCAACAAAGAGGGAGAGTCGCATCAGGCAGGCCCTAGTAGACAGCCTCAGGGCCCGAGGTACCAGCCTACAGAGAGGCCTACCCCGGAGGTTGGACAGCCATTGCGTCAGGAGAGGCGCAAACACGGCTTCGTGATCAGAGAGCCGGCCCCTGGCCCCGACTTACACCCCGGGCCTTCTTCAGCAGCCGCAGAGGGCTCACAGGTTGCATGGGACGACGGCTTCATTGTGCCTAAGAAGAAGAAGAACAACAGGAGCGCAGCTTATTACGAGAGGAAACGAGAAAGGCGCCGAGAGAAGATGCAGGTGACAGCCACCTCGGTGAAGACAGGGTCAGATGGGGAGGGACGAAAGGGTTTTGAGGGGGATGATTCCTCGTCAGGGAGAGAGCGGGCCTCTAGGTCCAGATCGCCTTCTATTACACGCGGTTTCGGATACGGACCTCTAGCTATGGTTGTGCACGGTGATAACATGTTCGGGGCTTTGGAGGATTTTCCCTCGGATGAGGCCGAGGTTGAGGTAGACAGCGATGACCACCAGGATCATATGATTTGTGAGGTACCGAACACGAGGCTTGAATCCGACGATCCGGTGCTGCAGTACATTGGACCCACTTCCCCTCCCGCAGAGGGTTCATCGAAGAAGGCGAGGCTTTCGGCCTCGGGAGCCTACTGAGTTTCCCATGTCTTCTCACTTCATGATCTGGAATGCCCAGGGGATAGCGAACACTGCTACCCAGGGCACTTTCAAGAATATTATCGATATGTACAGTGTTTTGTTTGCCGCGGTGCTTGAGCCCCAGACGGATCCCCAGCCTTCTTTCTTTAGTAGGCGATTTGGGTTGCAGTTTAGGTGTTCGAACACAAACGGCAAGATTTGGATCTTCTCTCACAGGGACTGGCAGGTCGAGGTCATTGATGACTCTGAGCAGGTCCTTCACGTCCGAGTTTCTGCTGCGATATTCCCTTTTTCAATCTATCTCTCCGTAGTGTACGCTAAGTGCTCGAGGGAGGGGAGATACGATCTGTGGAATAAGCTCAGGGACATCTCTCTAGCTACTGACGGGGCCCCTTGGCTTGTTGGTGGTGACTTCAACATCTTCTTGTTGGAGGAAGAGAGACAGGGCAGCACGACAGACAGGCACGGAGAGATGATGGACTTCGCCGACGCCGTAGCAGACTGCCAGCTTCTGGACCCAGGCTTTGATGGCCCACCGTTCACATGGACGAGGAGTGGGCTCTGGGAGAGATTGGACAGAGTTCTTCTCGGGGAGCACTGGACGACCGCCTTTGCGGCTACCAGGGTGACTCATTTGCCTAGGATCTCTTCAGATCATGCCCCTTTGCTTGTGCGGTGCCAGCTCACGGCTCAGATTCCGAGGCCTTCGTTTAGGTTTCAGAACATGTGGGTTAGGCATCACACTTTCAGGGATGAGATTGCCAGAGTGTGGACGGCGGAGACGGGCTTCTTCGGCATGCTTAATCTTCAGGGTTCAGGGTTCAGGGTTTAGGGTTTAGGGTTTAGGGTTCAGGGTTCAGGGTTTAGGGTTTTTTTTTTTTTTTTTTTTTTTTTTTTTAAAATTAACTTCATATATTTATATCATATATATGAAGGAAGAAATTACAAATCAACTCCTATAACAAGGAGGAAAGACAAATTACGCCATCCAGGGTTCGAACTCGAGACCTTCAGGATGGACGCGGTATCCAGCACCCTTTACCGCTAGGCCAAGGGGCTTGGATAGGGTTTAGGGTTTAGGGTTTAGGGTTTAGGGTTTTTTTTTTTTTTTTTTTTCCTTTTTTTTTTAATAGGAGGATCGACGATGGTTCCCCATCTACCCTCCGATGTGACTCGGACCCCCGACCTAACAGTTGGAGGTGAAGCGTCTTACCCCGTAGGTGCGCTTCGTTGTCATTCTGGGCCCACAGGCCCAAGGAGAAATTAATCCCCAAATCTGCACTTCCTAGGATTCGAACCTGCGACCTCCTAGGAAGTGAAAGCTCCCTGATATCAACTCCCAAGCCACTAGAGCAGCTTGGTTGGATGGTTTAGGGTTTAGGGTTTAGGGTTTAGGGTTTAGGGTTTAGGGTTTAGGGTTTTTTTTTTTTTTTTTTTTTTTTTTTTTAAAAAATTAACTTCATATATTTATATCATATATATGAAGGAGGAAATTACAAATCAACTCCTATAACAAGGAGGAAAGACAAATTACGCTACCCAGGGTTCGAACTCGAGACCTCCAGGATAGACGCGGTATCCAGCACCCTTTACCGCTAGGCCAAGGGGCTTGGATGGTTTAGGGTTTTTTTTTTTTTTTTCCAACTTGGATGGGTTTAGGGTTTAGGGTTTAGGGTTTTTTTTTTTTTTTTTTTTTTTTTTTTTTCCTCAAACACCTTAGCGGTGGGGGGTTAGGCAGACCCCCAACCTGTCCATATCATCCAAAATGGTAAAAGTCATAAACATACATAGTCCAAGCCCGAAAGTGACTTGAACTAGAAAATCAAGCTAAGACAGCCCCACAAGTCGGGCGCTATCTATCAATCAATCAAGCAAAAAAACTATGTAACAAGGAACCAAAACATACGTACCCATGGCTGGCCCAAAAGTGACCAACCCATAAGGAAGAAAATAGTTATACAATTCAAAAAACTAAAAACCTAGTCGATCATCTATCTCGGTACCTGAATCTGAAGTTCGGGTAGCCCAACTGGTCCATCCTCACAAGTGCCTTCAAGTACCGAGGTGCTGTATCCGCATCGAAGAATGTGAGGGCAGGGGTCTGGACCCCCCTACCTGCTAAAAAATCCGCTACTCGATTGCCCTCCCGATGGATGTGAGAGAAGCGCGTCTGCAAATGTGAGAGCAAAAGACGAATGCTAACCATGTGGTGTCGCACGTCCGCTGCTCCCCTACGGTCTGAAGTGAACACCGCGACCACTGCTGCTGCATCCAACTCGACCCAGACCTGTGATGAGAACTCCAAAGCCATCCTCAGACCATGAAGAAGAGCAAGAAGCTCCGCCTCAAAGCCCGACGCGGCTACAAGGGGCGTGCAAAAGGCCCTCAGGAGAGAACCGTCTGAACCACGAACCACTCCCCCACCACCAGCCTGTCCAGTCGAGGTAGAAAAGGCCCCGTCTGTGTTCAGCTTTACCCAAGGAGCATCAGGTGGATGCCAAAGAACACTCAAGGACCTCAGAACTCGCCGGCGAGGAGGAGCCATGGGCATGAAATCGGCAGCCGGGGTGCAACCACGCCAATGAAGGGGGACTAGCACACCTGCCGCCACCAAAGTCCGCAACTGATGTACAACCTGCCAAATCACATGGGAAGCACGAAAAGAAATGCTGCGATGCTTGCAGCTATTTCTCTCCGTCCAAATGAACCAGTAGACCAAGCAAGGAATAATGAAGCTGATGTGCAAGGTGGGAGCCCTGTGAGAGGACCTCCACCAGAAACCTAATCTAAGTGCAATATCAGTGCACGTGTGAATGTGTGTGCGTATATCAGGAAACCAGCCATTAAAGTAGTCCCAAACAGACCTCGCCGACTGACTAGACACAAACAAATGCTGTAAAGACTCGACAGAAGAAGAAGAGACACAACACAGACACTTGGAAGCAAGGGAAATACCACGGGACTGCACATGACAATTAACAGGGATCTTCTGAAGGAGGAGGCGCCAGATGAACACGGAGGTAGTCGGGGTCAGCCCAGCATTCCACACCATGCGAAGGCCGAAGTGTCTAGGGGACCGAGTCCGGATGAGCTCCCAAGCTGAGGCCGTCGAGAACTCGCCATCACCAGTCAGACTCCATCGCATCACATCCCTACCGCCCACCTCAATCGGCACAGCCCTGATAACATCCAAAACATGCGCAGGCAAAGCATACCGAACAAGCAATTCATGCAGTTTATCATCATGCCAAGTACCATCACGCAAGAAACAAGAAACCTCGTCGGGTGGGAGAGCAGTCCCAGGCTGACAATAGGTCCGAAGGGGACGATCCCCGACCCACACGTCATCCCAGAAGCTGATCTTCCCCTCGCCAAGGGACCACCTAATGAAACAATGCACATGCTGCCTAATGACAGTGAGACGACGCCAAATAGGACTATCATGCGAAGCACAAGGAGCAACAAAGGCACGTCCACGATGATTACAATACTTACTCAAAGTGTACTGCGCCCACAAGGAATCCTGCGAGAGGAATCTCCACCAGAGCTTAATGCTGAAAGCGGTGACCAGCTCGGGGAGGCGACGGATGCCAAGGCCTCCCTCATCCAACGGCAAGCAGATCTTATTCTTCCAACTGACCCAGTGAATCTTCTTCTGCTGTCCAACGGTGCCCCAAAAGAATCTGGCCATTATCTGCTCCAGCTCCCTCAACCAGTACCCATAGGGCTCCATGACCTGAAGGATGTGGAGCGGGATAGTCATCAGGGTGCTCTTGATCAGAGCAAGACGACCCCCAAGAGAGAGGTGTCTGTGGGACCAGCTGTGGATCCGGTCAACCATCTTCTGTCGGATGTCGAGGAGGTAGTCAGCCTTCAGGTTACCTTTATAGATAGGCACCCCGAGGTATGTGAAAGGGAATGCGCCCATCTGGAAGCCTCCGACCTCCGCCACCGTATCTGCCCATGATTCAAACCTCGGGTGCAAGAAGAAGTGACTCTTTCCCCGGTTCACCATCTGACCAGACACTGCCGAATAGTGGTCAAGGCAGTGCGCGAGTCTCTCAACCGCCTCCCTATGCGCCCTGGTGAAGATGATGATGTCGTCGGCATAGGAGAGGTGGGAGATGGTGGGCGATGATCTAACAGCTCTGTACGCCATGTCCGGATGGGAATCAACCAGCCTGTCCAAGCTCCTAGACAGGTAGTCTGCTGCGAGGACGAAGAGAGATGGGGAGAGAGGATCTCCCTGGCGAAGGCCCCGCGTCGACTGGAAGAAGCCCGCAGGGGAACCATTCACCAGAACCGAGAACCAGCACGAGGAGATGCACCGTCTGATCATACTCACCCATCCCGGTGGGAATCCCATCCTCTCAAGCACCATGAGGAGAAAAGGCCACTGCACTCTATCATAAGCCTTTGCCATGTCCAGCTTAAGTGCTAGATTAGGCGATGGGGCCCTCTTGAGGATCTTCCTGCCGATGTCATGAATCATCTCCTTAGCCAAAAGAACATTATCACAAAGCAAGCGACCCTTCACGAAACCACTCTGGTTCGGCGCCAGCACAAGAGGCAACAGCGGCGCCAAACGCGCGGTCAAGATCTTGGTGATGATCTTGTTGGTCACATTGCAAAGGCTAATAGGCCTGTACTCCGCCCAAGTCTCTGGGTTGGCCTTCTTTGGCAGGAGAATGATCGTCGTGGCTGTAAAACTGCGAGGCATAGGGGCACCCAGGAAGAAGTCCTTGACTGCAGCGACCACGTCTGCACCCACAATGTCCCAACAATGCTGGAAGAACAGGGACGAGAAGCCATCCGGACCTGAAGCACTGTCTCCACTGATGCCAAAAACTGCTGCTCTGACCTCATCTGAATCTGGCACTACGCAAAGACCCTGGCGGTCCACTGAATCCGGCAAGCTGTGCAGGATGTCAAGATCGGGCTGTCCCAGCTGCTCGATGTCTGACGTGAGGAGCTGCTGAAAGAACCCAACCGCCGACTGTCTAATCTCCTCCTCTGAGGTGAGGCTCTGGCCGCCTGCCTGAATCACGTGAATCCTGGACTTTACCCTCTTCTGTCGTACCCACCCATGAAAGAACTTGGAATTCCGCTCGCCCTCTGTCGCCCATCGAATGGCAGCTTTCTGCTTCCAAAAATCCTCTTCCATCCTAGTGCGGAGGACATACTCTGCGATGCACCTATTGAGCTCAGCCCTGTGCGTGGGTGTGGGATCCCCATCAAATGCCGCCTGGACCAAGGTGACCGCCTCCTCTGCCTCTCTCAACCTCTCAAAGATGTTCCCGAAGACGTCTCTGTTCCATCTCTTGAGGAGACCTTTAACCCGATTGAGCTTGAACTGAAGATTAATCATACCAAAGAACCCCGTGTCTGCCTCCCATGCCCTGGCAATCTCCTCCGTGAAAGTATGATGCCGGGTCCACATGTTCTGAAACCTGAAAGACGGCCTCGGAATCTGTAAAGAGGTCTGACACCTGACCAGGAGGGGGGCGTGATCTGAGGAGATCCTAGGCAGATGAGTGACCCGGGTAGCTGCAAAAACTGTCGTCCAATGCTCCCCAAGCAAAACTCTATCCAACCTCTCCCAGACCCCGTTTCGTGTCCAAGTAAAATCAGGTCCATCGAAGCCAGGATCAAAAAGCTGACAATCTGCAATCGCATCTGCAAAATCCATCATCTCACCGTGTCTCTCTGCTGTGCCACCCCGTCGCTCATCCTCCGTGAGGAAGGTGTTGAAGTCACCTCCAACGAGCCAAGGTGATCCATCTGTCAACAGGGAAATCTCTCTGAGCTTGTCCCACAAGCTATATCTGCCCACCCTAGTGCACTTGGCATACACAATCGAGAGGTGAATGGGAACCGGAAAGATGGCGGCCGTAACTCTCACATGCAGGACCTGGTCCGAGTCGTCGACCACCTCAATCTCCCAGTCTCTATGTGCAAAAATCCAAATCTTGCGGCTGATATTCGCACACCCAAACTGAAGGCCAAACCGCCTACTATAAAAAGAAGGTCGGGGATCGGTCTGAGGCTCGATCACAGCTGCAAACATCACACTGTACATATCAATCATGTTCTTCAGAGTGCCCTGGGTGCGAGAATTCGCAATGCCCTGGGCATTCCAAATCACGAAGTGGCTAGACATGAGGAGATCAGTGGGACCCCGAAGCCCCAAGCTTCGCCTTCTTCAATCTACCCTCAGGAGGAGGGGAAGTGTGTCCCGTGCCATGGGCCTCGAGCTCTAGCAATCTAATGCGCGAAGCCGAGGCCTCAGCCATCAAAGTGTCCTGAAACTCTGTAACAAGTCGCTCCTCCTCGTCGTCAGACGGGAAGTCCTCCAATGCCCCAAACATGTTGCTGTCCACCGCAACAATGGCCAAAGAGTCATTCACATGTCGGGATCTGTACGATGGGGAGAAGGATCCACCACCACTCTCGCTCTCTGAAGCCGAATCCTGGCCATCTGTGTCGGGGTCATCACCCCCCTCTGACCGAACCTCTGTCGGACTCACAAGTTGTTGCTTCTTCTTCAATCGTTGCCTCTCCTTCTTTCTGGCCCGGCTGGCTGCACTGCGTGTCTTCTTCTTCTTCCTAGGAACAATGAATCCATCATCCTCAGTCTCATGTGTCCCTGCCATGGCTAATCCCGAAGGCCCAGCATCAATGAAGTGTCCCGGGGCCATCGGGCCGTGCTCCGAATGAGCAGTCTCCCTCTGTAGAATACGAACGGCTGGTCTCTGTACCTGGTGAGTCTCTGGCTGCCGTATCTCGGGAGTTTGTTTCTGAACTCCAAAGTTCCCAACCTGTGGGACTCCAATGTGAGAGGCGCCTACAGTGTACCCACCTCGAGGATGTCCCTTGTGTCCCCTGCCGGGAGCAGTCTCGTGGAGCTGATCCCCCCTCCCCTGTCTTGCCGGGGGCTGTTCCCCCCTCCAATGATGAGATGGGCCAGGCTGCCTAGATGCCCCATGAGAGTAGTCCTTTTTGGGAGGCATTGGGCGCTTGCCAAAAGCATAACAGTTGTCCGCATTGTGCCCCACATGCTGACACTCTCGACAGTACAACGGTATCTTATCCCACTTGATCTTCAAAGTGACCCTCTTCCCCGCAATATCCAAAGTGATCTCCTCAGGTATCGGCTGGGATATGTCAACCTCAATACAAATTCGGGCAAAAGAAACCCGCGATCTAGTGATCGTGGCCCGATCCACTTGCACAGCATGCCCAAACAAATTCCCAATAGCAATCAAAGCAGACTCCTCAAATAAGTGCACAGGCAAAGCAAGAATATTGCACCACAAAGCAACAATGGGGATCTCAAAAAATGGATCAAAATCGGGGGTCCACTTAAAGACACGCATGGGGTGATGCTCAATATACCAAACCGGAGAGTTATTCGGACCATTTAAAATTTTCACATAATCACTCATCTCAGATAATTGAATGAAAACATGCTTCGCATTTAAGAAATTCCACGACAAAGTACCTTTTAATTTGATGTTTCCCAAGGCTTTCTGAATTTGATGCGCGGTAGGGATGGAATGCGAGAACTTTCCAACAATGGCGGGTCCTATACGGCCTGCAAGATCGGTAGACTCATCAGATGAAAAAAACAAACACGGTTTACCTTCGACCATTCGGACCTCGCCTCTCTTTTGTGCTCGGGCATGATCAAGGAGAATATGGCCATCCGACGGTTGCCCATCTTTCAATACATCCGCCATCGAACGACCAAAAAACACCTTCGGTTGCTTATCCACATCGCCTCCAACAACATTATTAAATCCATTTCTATTTGAGTTTGTACCCCCACGTTCCTTCTCTACTAAGTCAGCCCATGTCATAGGCGAAGAGGTCATATCCGAGAGGTTTTGTTTTAAGTGTGCATCACATTCTCCTTTCCCAACATTCTGATTTCCACCGGTACTAATATCCGAGGACATGTTCAAGAGGGAAGTAGCACCTAAGTTTAAAGAATGCGTTCCTTTTGTGGTCTTGAGAGGGGGGAATTCTGCCGACTCTAAAATAGTGTGAATGTGATTATTAATTGGGATGGCTGGGTGGCAAGTTGTGTTTTGATGATTAGGCATGGAGTTGCTAACCATTGCCACGGACAAGGCAGTTTTAAGAGAAGATGGGTGTTGGGTAATATTATTGTTTTTCTGTGCAAGATTGATTCCAGATTTCTGGTGGGTTTGTGTTTGTTGGATAAAGGAAATTGGCTGACTTGGGTAGGAATTTGGGCGAGGCAAAATAGAATTGGGCTTGTGTGGATGGGTGTTGGAATTGGAAATATGAGATGGGAAATTGGGCCTGGGATATGGAAGCATATAATTATGGGAGGTACTGGATAAAGTGGGCCTAGGGGAATTAGTATATCTAAAATTGGGCTCAAAAGAGGAGAAGGCTGAAGATGTTACCTGGGCCGAATGCTTGTATGGAAAGGTGGGCTGAGGTTGGTGACGGAATAAAGGTTGAGTTTCCATGATGTCCAAGTGTGCAGCCTCGTCAGCAGGTACCACCGAGAGTGGAGCCACGTCGAGGACGTGTTGGCGACACGTCATGTGAAAGGTTGGCAGCTAGTGCCTCCTTAATGGCATGTGTACTTGAGCTTTCACCATCTCCCAAGATTGGCATAACCGTAGCATTTTTTGAGGAGTCAAACAAAGCATTTTCTCCACATTTTCCAACTAGCACCTCACCATTTTCAGTTGACGTGGCGAGTCCAGCCGTGTTCGGCAAAGCATTTAAAATGCTTGTCATTTTCCCATGCAATTCGTAGCTATCCACGCGCTCCAGCCCAGATATTTCCCCATTTTTCCACGCCGCTGGATTCAAGATATCATTAAGGATCTCGGGTGGCCGATGAGTCAAGCAAATAGCTGGATTATCTAGTGAATCATCACATTTCACGCTCCCCAAATCCCCTTTAATTAATGCCTCAGATATGTCTCCACTTCCCAACAAATAAACATTCCCATTTCCACTCATATGCGAGGCTTTGACTTGAGGAGACGGTTGGATTGTATCCGAAAATGGAGCAGCAATAAATGAGTCAGTTGTCATTTTGGGGCTTGTAAAGTTGGCGGCTAGTGGGTTATTATTAATGGCACATGTACCATTTTCGTCGCCACCGAGGTATGTTGGGGTTGTTGCAACTCTTTTGATATAAAGCTTCTTTCTCTCACCGAATTGTACAGCTACTCCTTCTCCATCTTTGGCAACATCCAAACAAATTGAATTAATGTTATGACTCCTCTGCATATTCAGATTGTCATTTTGTGGAACAAAATCTGTCCCCTTTCTCTTCTCCGTATCAGCAACTGCCACATCCACACATGCCAGATGAGCCTCGTAAGTAGCCACCTTCGCCGAGACCCTCGATGACCGCCGTGGAAAATACGCCGCCTCCTGCTTCTGTGATGGCGCTGACTGCTTCAGCTGGTCCGCCGCATGTGTGTGAGTCACCGGCGATGGTCTCGAAGAATTTTTCTTGTGCTTGCGCGAGGGGGGCGACGCAGCTAACTCCAGGTCGTCGACGAAGTGACCGTTTTTCCGATCAGCAATTTTATCTTCCTCCATCTCCTTTCTATACTCCTCGTCGGTGTCAATGTCGGACTCCATTATCCGGCGTATGAAAATCTCTTTCATCTCTTCAACTTCCGACAGAGAATGCAGCCTTCCGTCGTCTGAGGTTACGATGTTTTCTCTTGAATCCAGCCCCTCATCTCCCTTCGCCGGTGGTCGGTCCGCCATAGCTGCTGGCGGACAGAACCTGCCTCCGAGCTCTCACCAACCCAGAATCGAACCAAAAACCACTGCGACCTCCCCTTACGACCAAAAGCTGGGGAACTGAACCAGACCAGACAGACTTCGGCGAAAAAGGAGAAGATAACTCGCCGGAAAAAATGGTGGAAACTTGACGGAAAAAAGGGACAGACCCAAAACCGACTCCAAACAGACCGACACTTGACGAGAATACTCCGCAAAGCTTCGCCAACACAGCCGTGACAGAAAGACGCCCAGTAACCGGCTGAAACTCGCCGGAAAAAGAAAAGCACCTGACGGAAAAAAGGAAAAACACGCCAGAAAAAAGAAAGACCCAAAACTGACCTGAAACTTGACTAAAAACGAAAATGCAATCGGACAGATTGCTTACACGGACAAGACGAACAGATTAAACAGAAAAAGACTAACCAAAAGACATAAAAATCGGCGAAATCGGAGTTGGGACTCTCCAAAAGCTAGAGAGCATTGTGTGTTTTTAGTGTGTGTGATTTGCGTGCAAAGTGACGAATGGTTTAGGGTTTAGGGTTTAGGGTTTAGGGTTTTTTTTTTTTTTTTTTTTTTTTTTTTTTTTTTTTTTTTAAATTAACTTCATATATTTATATCATATATATGAAGGAGGAAATTACAAATCAACTCCTATAACAAGGAGGAAAGACAAATTACGCCACCCAGGGTTCGAACTCGAGACCTCCAGGATGGACGCGGTATCCAGCACCCTTTACCGCTAGGCCAAGGGGCTTGGATGGTTTTTTTTTTTTTTTTTTTTTTTTTTTTTTAATAAAATTAACTTCATATATTGATATCATATATATGAAGGAGGAAATTACAAATCAACTCCTATAACAAGGAGGAAAGACAAATTACGCCACCCAGGGTTCGAACTCGAGACCTCCAGGATGGACGCGGTATCCAGCACCCTTTACCGCTAGGCCAAGGGGCTTGGATCAAGGGGCTTGGATGGTTTAGGGTTTAGGGTTTAGGGTTTAGGGTTTAGGGTTTTTTTTTTTTTTTTTTTTTTTTTTTAAAAAAAATTAACTTCATATATTTATATCATATATATGAAGGAGGAAATTACAAATCAACTCCTATAACAAGGAGGAAAGACAAATTACGCCACCCAGGGTTCGAACTCGAGACCTCCAGGATGGACGCGGTATCCAGCACCCTTTACCGCTAGGCCAAGGGGCTTGGAGGTTTTAGGGTTTTTAGGGTTTGTTTTTTTTTTTTTTTTTGTTTTAAAATTAACTTCTATATTTTAGGGTTTAGGGTTTTAGGGTTTAGGGTTCAGGTTAAGGGTTAGGTTTAGGGTTTAGGGTTTAGGGTTTTAGGGGTTTAGGTTTTAGTTTTTTTTTAGGGGTTTAGGGTTTAGGGTTTAGGGTTTAGGGTTTAGGGTTTAGGGTTCAGGGTTCAGGGTTTAGGGTTTAGGGTTTAGGGTTCAGGGTTCAGGGTTTAGGGTTCAGGGTTTAGGGTTTAGGGTTTAGGGTTTAGGGTTTAGGGTTCAGGGTTTAGGGTTCAGGGTTTAGGGTTTAGGGTTTAGGGTTTTAAGGCGTTTTAGGGTTTCAGGGTTCAGGGGTTAGGGTTTAGGGTGGTTCAGGGTTTTAGGGTTTAGGGTTTAGGGTTTTAGGTTTAGGGTTTCAGGGTTTAGGGTTAGGGTTAGGTTAGGGTTTAGGGTTCAGGTTTCAGGGTTTCAGGGTTTCAGG
>NW_024599082.1:0-17093 GCF_004379255.2 Salvia splendens | reverse complement strand
ATTAGGAAATCCTATTAGAATGACTTGGATAACTTAGAATCGTGTAGAACACTTTCAGATCAAGTATTTTGAGTGTATCAAAATCAATGATCGGATAAGACTAAGTTCTTAGATTGTGTTACTGATTTCTGTCATCTATTTAATCATAACAAAACAGTTAAGTAACTGTTTTAAACTGCCAAAGCAGTTGCAAAGTCCAAATTCTGATCAAAAACAGTTAATAACTGTTTTAAACTGCCAAATCAGTTGACACCAAAATCAGAATAAGATAGGAAAAGGTTCAACCGAATCAACCGAATTATTCACCAGAATTAAAGTGTTAATACACTAAAATTCCAACATTCCTCCCCTATTTTAGTGTATATATAAGCATGATCAAATAAACAAAACAGAAAACAAAATTATGCATAAATGAAAATATCACAAGGATTGAATTTCCATTTTAGTATATTATGTACAGATATTCGAATTATAAGAGTGGTCTAAGACTTGAACTCTTACAATTTCTTTGAATATCAGTCTTAAGATACACATAACTTTCCAACTAATCAATCTAAACCTGACACCTTAATAACAAGTCTAGTGTCCATATCCTTCAATAAACATTTATAAAGCTAAGTCCAGAGCTTTATTGGAACAACTTGGATTCCATGTTTATATAGGTAGCTTTTCATCTTGTCCTGTCAAAACAATTTGTCAAAAAAGCCATTAAGAAGCAAAGCTTCAACCTCTTTTAAACTGACAGAATAATACACATACCTTGGATGGTTTGAACATGTGTCAATCTCACATGTTTAGGCTTTCCACATTGAATTCCACATCTAACATCAAGTTAGAAGGGAATTGGGTATCCCAAACAGATAAGATTAGATGGACTTAAGCCCCACCCTTTTAGCAGATTTGATAACTAAATCTTTTGCCAAGCCTTTGGTTAGATGGTCTGCCAGATTTTGTTGTGTCCCAACAAATTCAACTGAAATGACCCCATGAGTGATCAGCTCCCTAACCATGCTATGTCTGACACCTAAATGTCTAGACTTCCCATTGTAAACTTGGCTATACACTTTAGCCAAAGTTGCAGCACTGTCACATCTTAATGAGATAGGTGATATAGGCTTAGGCCACAAAGGAATTTCATATATCAAATTCCTCAGCCATTCTGCCTCCTTTCCAGCTGCAGCAAGTGCCACAAATTCTGATTCCATAGTAGAATTTGTGATACAAGTTTGCTTCTTTGAAGCCCATGAGATGGCTCCACCTCCCAGCAAGTAAATCCAACCACTAGTAGAGGAATGATCCTCTAGATTGGTTATCCAACTTGCATCCGAATATCCTTCCAAAATTGAAGGAAAATCAGAATAACATAAACAATAGTTCATGGTTCCCTTGAGGTACTTGAATAGCCTCCTCACTGCCTGCCAGTGATGTATGCTTGGATTATGAGTAAACCTGCTCAACCTTCCAACAACAAATGCTATATCAGGCCTAGTGCTGATCATAGCATACATCAGGCATCCAATTGCTTTAGAGTATTCCAATTGGGAAACTGCCTTGCCTTTATTAGACAAGAGTTTTACATTAGGATCTATGGGAGTACTTACAGAAGTACAATTTCCATAATTGAACTTCTTCAATACTTTCTCAATGTAATGAGATTGTGTAATAGAAATCCTGTTAGGTGCTTCTCTTTTGATCCTAATCCCCAATATGACTTCAGCCTCACCTAAGTCTTTCATAGAAAACTTAGATGATAAGAACTCCTTTGTTTCATCTATTTGGTCTTGACTAGTACCAAATATAAGCATATCATCCACATAGAGACAAATAATGACTCCTTTACCAGATTTATCAAACTTTGAATAAACACACTTATCAGCCTGATTGAGAAGAAAACCATTTGATAAAATAATATCATCAAACTTTTGATGCCATTGCTTGGGTGCTTGTTTCAAACCATATAATGACTTGATCAACTTGCACACCTTGTGTTCATTTCCTGGTAAGGTGTATCCCTCAGGCTGCTTCATATAAATTTCCTCATCCAAATCACCATTCAAGAAGGCTGTCTTGACATCCATTTGGTGAATAATGAGTTTATGAATAGAAGCCATAGCCACTAGTAATCTGATAGTGGATATTCTAGCCACAGGTGCATAGGTATCAAAATAGTCTATGCCCTCTTTTTGTCTAAATCCTTGAATGACAAGCCTAGCTTTGAACTTGTCTATGGATCCATCAACTTTCATCTTTCTTTTAAAAATCCATCTACACCCCAATGGTTTACAGCCAGGGGGTAAATCAGTTAATGCCCAAGTGTTATTTTGGAGTATAGAATCCATTTCATCATCTATAGCCTCTTTCCAAAATGAGACATCCCTAGATGACATGGCTTCTTTGAAAGTCTTAGGATCCTCTTCAATAATAAAACAATAGGGGTACTGGGATTGCAGCTCATCCCTTGATCCTTCAATGAGATGGATTTGAAATCCTTCATCCAGGTTACTTTGATTCCTTGGCCTAACACTCCTTCTAACCCAATGTTGAGTTGAAGGTTCCTCTGATTGTTGTTCAGAGATTACCAATCTGTTTTCAGAATTTGAACACAAATCCTTAGGCCTTGAGATAGATGTGAATCTATTCTCATCAAAGATTGCATCCCTTGACTCTATTACAGAGTTCACAGAAACAGACTTATTAGGTTCTAGAACATAAAACCTATAAGCCTTGGAATGATTTGCATATCCAATAAAAATGCAGTCAATTCCTTTTTCACCCAATGTCCTTCTTTTAGGATCATTAAGTCTTACCACTGCTCTGCAGCCCCATACCTTAAGATAGTTCAAGTTTGGAGGTTTTCCAAACCACAACTCATAGGGTGTTGTTTTACTTTTCTTATTTGGGACTCTATTCAAGAGGTAACAAGCAGTTAATATAGCTTCTCCCCAAAATCCCTCATTTAGTCCTGAATATGAGAGCATAGAGTTAACCATTTCTTTCAAAACTCTATTCTTTCTTTCTGAAATCCCATTCTGCTGTGGTGTATAAGGGGCAGTAGTTTGGTGGATTATTCCCACTGATTCAAAGTAATGAGGATCATAATACTCACCTCCCCTATCTGACCTAAAGACTTTTATACATTCACCCTTTTGTACCTCAACTTCTGTTTTGTACACTTTGAATTTCTCTAAGGCTTCATCCTTAGAATTCAGCAAATATACATAACAAAATCTAGTTGAGTCATCAATAAAAGTAATGACATACTTTCTATTTCCAATTGATGGGGTTGAATGGAAGTCACAGAGGTCACTGTGAATCAACTCCAGCAGTTTTGATTCTCTCACAACATCACTAAATGGTTGCCTTGTTATCTTTGTTAACACACATGTTTTACATTTATCTTTGCTAACATTAAAGGCAGGGATTAGGCTACTTTTAGACATTTCAATAAGTCTTTTATAATGAACATGTCCTAACCTCTCATGCCACAGATTTGAAGTTGATTGTTCACTAGTGGTGATCACATAAACAGATTTATCCTCAAATGGTGATTCAATATTTAATCTTAACATTCCATTACATAAATAACCAAAACCAACAAACACACCATGTTTAGATAAAACATATTTATTTGCTTCAATTACTTGTTTGTAGCCTAGGTTATTTATTACAGTACCACTCATTAGATTCTTTCTAATAGTGGGAACATACAATACATCTAATAGCAACAATTGTTTTCCAGAAGTAAAAACAAGTCTAACATTTCCTATTCCTTCTACTGATTCACTAGAACTATTCCCCATCCTGATCACTGATCCATCAGAGATCATCTGCAAAGATGTAAACCATCTTTTATCCTTGCATACATGGTTTGTAGCCCCAGAATCCACCCACCAAGTGAGTTCATCATCCTGTATATAGAATGAACTTGGTGTTTCAGAAACATAATTCTGAATAGAAATGTTAGTATTAAGTATGTTCATACCTTGAGGTACATTGAGATCCTTAGATCCACCAGGTCCAGAATTGGAACCACTGGTACTTGTTCCAGTCTTGAATCCCTTCTTTCCAGATCTACAATCTTTCTTAAAATGGCCTGGTTTTCCACATTTCCAGCAAACATACTTTTGTTTCTTGTTGTCAGAGGATTCTCCTTGATTCATCTTCCTTTTCCCTTTAAACTTCTTTCCATCTTCTATCATGTTGACAGAAGATGTACCAGCAACACCCTTTTCCTTGTTCTTTTCCATCTCCTGAATCCTTAAAGACTCTTCTATCCGGAGATGAGAACCAAGTTGCACCAAGGAAAGTTCTTCCTTTTGATGCTTTAGAGTGTGTTTGAAGTCTTTCCAAGAGGGAGGCAATTTATCAATGACACTAGAAACTGATATGGATTCATCCATATGCATCTGGTGTTGTTGAAATTGTCCAAGAATCCTTAACAATTCATTGTATTGTTCCATTACTGGTCTAGAGTCTAGCATCTTATAATTATTGAAATTACTAACAAGGAATTTCTTGCTAGAGGCATCCTCTGCCATATATTTAGATTCTAGAGAATCCCAAAGTTCTTTGGATGATTCAACATTTTGATAAATATCGAAAAGAGAATCTGTCATACCATTAAGGATGTGCCCTCTGCACACATAGTCATCATTTTCCCATTTCTGCCTTCTTCTTGTCTGTTCCAGAGATTCCTCCTCTGCAGGTTCAGGCATGGTGGTGGTGAGTACATGAACAACCTTCAGGGTGGTAAGCAAGAAGTGCATCTTCTTTCTCCATCTTCGAAAATCCACTCCTTCAAACTTCTCCAATTTTGTGAATTTTGCAGTCATATCTCTAACAGAATCATGTCCAGTCATCTTCTAAATACTTGATCTTTGTTGGGGAATATTTAGATTAAACAGGATTAGGAAATCCTATTAGAATGACTTGGATAACTTAGAATCGTGTAGAACACTTTCAGATCAAGTATTTTGAGTGTATCAAAATCAATGATCGGATAAGACTAAGTTCTTAGATTGTGTTACTGATTTCTGTCATCTATTTAATCATAACAAAACAGTTAAGTAACTGTTTTAAACTGCCAAAGCAGTTGCAAAGTCCAAATTCTGATCAAAAACAGTTAATAACTGTTTTAAACTGCCAAATCAGTTGACACCAAAATCAGAATAAGATAGGAAAAGGTTCAACCGAATCAACCGAATTATTCACCAGAATTAAAGTGTTAATACACTAAAATTCCAACAATTGGCACCCTTACTTTTTACTAATTTTGGTAATGAACCCCACATTCTCATTCCACTCACATTTTATTACAAAATTAATATATAAAAGTATGACCCACATTCCACTAACTTTTTCACCCACTTTCCACTATATTTATTAAAACCCGTGTCAAGTCAAACGGTTCTAATTAATAAGGGACGGAGGGAGTAAAATATTTGGAGTCCATTATTTTCCAGCCCCATGGAAGCCAAAAAATGAATCTCGACTGAAAATTGTATTTTTACAGCAGTGAAATCAAAGTCTAGAACTACCTAAAATGAAAATTAGAATGCATAATTTAATCCTAGTGCAAGTTGTTCTACTTTGCAAAAGGAAGCATCTTATTCTACAAACTGAGGTCCTCCGTTCTATGAATAAGAAAGCTTCTTTTTCTCAACATATCAACATATTCTGTCAGTGACTCAGTATCGAAAATATTTATACTGGTATACAAAGAATCGTGAAGGTAAGCTACTCAACCAGTATAGATTAAAGCAGAAAGATCAGAGATACAAAAGATAACTAGTTCAAAGTATGTAAGAATTAAAAAAAGGTCATAAGATTAAACTCAATGAGCTACTTATTAATTATTATCACATTCTGAACATGAAGCTAATCAACTCACAACTGCAAATTGGAAGTGACAGTTCAGGAGATACAGTGTATTTCAAAGCATAAAAGCTCCCTTATGGATGACTACATAGTAGTAAAGCAAAAAATCTCTAGCTCCAATGGTTGATGGGGCAAATTACCATCTCTAACATCACCAAACATCATTGCATTTCTCCAAGTGGCAGCTAAAGAGACTTCATTACCAACGACCCCTCCCAAACTATGGAGGCAACAGGCCGTCAATTACGTATTTCATTTAAATTATATAGCAACTATTGCATTTTCAAATTGCTTTTCATACTCTTAAACAATGTACTATATCTTAAGGATAACATATGAATATCGTCTTGAATAAAACATTCCTAACAAATCTACAGTATTGTTATATGTAATTCTTATTGTTTTCAAGTTCCTGGGTCTTATCACTCCAAAGTCATTCTTCATACCGTTGTTCTCAGTTCATCTATTTCAGTTTCTATTGTAGCTCATGAGATGCACCAGAGGCTTATGATAAGGGTTTGAACAACATACATTTGAATTACACTATCTCCAGATTGTTCATTTCTTCCCGCCACTAATGAATAATGATAGAACAATCTAGAATAAAATAAAAGGCATTTTCACTATAACAACTTTTTGTTTTTTGGGGGATGGGGGTTGGCACAATCTAGCATGAGAGATTCAGTTAAGATTACACGCTGGGAGTGAACATCAAACACATCTTACTTGATTATCAAGGTAGGATAAGTGCTTAACATTATGGACATCTTAGAGATGTGTAATGGTAAAATGAAAATAACATTTTATCTATCATATAAATAATGAAGATATAGCAACCGCCCATAGAATACACATCCCAATGCCATAAAAACAGAAAAAATACAGACATACCACCTTGATAGCCGCCACCTCCGCGGCCCATATATCGACCATGAGATCTTTCATCAGGATAACCAGTTCTGCCCCCGTTTTCACGGTCATATCCACCAGGATGATCATACCCAAACCTGAACCAAAAAATTATGTCTAGTTGAGCAGCACGATGAAATCCTTATGTGCAAAATGCACCTATTGTTATACCGAAGGAACTAAGTAAAATGGGAACACTATTATACTCCTATTAGCAGATAAACAAAACGTAATGGGATGCAGAATTGCCAATGCGGAAATCCTGTTCTCATGCTTAAAATGTAACTTAAACAAGGTGCACAAACTCGTGAACATTTATATTCTACCACTATATGTTGCAATGGATAATCAGCGGAGCGTAAAATCAAGACCAGAAATCTGAACCAAATAACAGTCTCCATGAAATCCTAAACTAGTTACTGAAAAACCAATGGGAAGACATAAACTACAGTAAGCTGTCTAAGAGCAATAGTGGCTAAATTAACCAAATGCACAATGCACCTTCGATCCCCATGGCCATATCCTCCTCTCGGACTCCCTCTCCTACCATCATAACCATCGTCCCTCCTCCGCTTGTAAGGAGGAAACGGCGGAGACCTTCTAGGAGGTGGAGAATGCGGACCTCCTCCGCGCCGGTCTCGATATGGAGGCGGAGGGGGGCTCGGGCTCATCCTGCCCCGCTTATGATAATCTCTTTCCCGCGGTGGGGGCGGAGGCGGCGATCGGTTGCGATCATAGTACTCGCGACGCGGAGGACGGTCATAGTCCCGGTCATCACGCCGATCACGGGAGTCGCGCTCTCGGTCTCGGATGCCGCGGCGCGGCGGTTGAGGCGGAGGGGGCGGCGGTGACGCGTCCCCCGGGGGAGCATCGGAGGGGGCGGCTTCGGGGGCTTTTCGTCGGTGTCCTTTTCGCGCGGCGGTCGTTATCTTCGTCGGTGGCGCTCAGAACTTCGGTCATCGGCGATGATTTATCGGTTTGAGTGGCGAAACCCTAATTCGATTCTGTGCGTGCAAGTGCGTGCCCCAAACTTGAAGATTGGGTTGGGTTTTGTGACCAAATTTAATTAGTACTCACCTCTATAAATTAGTAGTAATACAATTACATTGATACCCTTGATCGTTTGGTAAGTTCGGAAGATTAAAAAAAGAAAGAAAAAAAAAGGTTTTTATCTTAAAGCACAAGCACAAGCACTGCACCAATAACCTGCCGGGATGATCCAACGGCAAATTCCCGTTGCAGATGTCCCGTAATTAGTACTCACGGGACACGCTCTTCGTATACGGCCGCAATATTTTATTTATTTTTTTTGGAAACAAAATTATTTATACTATTATCATTTTTTTCACCTTGTTTTTTTTCCAGCTTTGTATTCTCCGATCCATCCCAAATCACCTGTGATCTAACATATTTGATTGAGATTTGGCAACGTGTAACCGATCTCCCACAATAGTTTTCTGGCATAACTCTTCATCGGTGGAGGCTGCTTTTCTACGAAGCTTTCGATTTTAGGATTATGTATTTTCTCATTTGTAATAAATTGTAATTATATACTAGAAATTTCAATTATGGAATTTTGATTTTATCAATGAAATATAATTTCATAATATTAAAATAATATTTAATTTTAAATAAATTGAAATTTTTTTGAGGGCATATTAGTCTTTTATTTGGTCAATTAAGATGCCTGATTTGTTATTTTTTTCTCTGTTCAGATACCTAAAATGTGATTTTTCCTACTTTTAAGTACAAAAAGGTGCGAACCTTATTTACCAATGACCAATTTAGTAGTATAAATAATACTTCGTTTTTACAATATTTAATCATTTGCGTAGTTAATTGGGTTGTATATTTGGATTTATACTTTCCAATCTCCGGACCTATTAGAATTATTAAACATGGATTATTAAAAATGTTTTAGAATAAAATATTAATCCAATAAGATTTAAGATTGAGCGGTGTATATGCCCTAGTAATATTATAATGTTACTTTTTTATTTTATTATGAGATTGTTTTGATGTAATTAGTAGGGTCTGTTTGATAAGGCTGTAATGCCAAGATAGAGATTTATATATTGACTTTTCTAATTGTTTGATATCATAGAAATACATATCTCAAAGCCCAACATAACGCCTAAGAGCATCTCCAGTGGGCGGACATCCCACTAGGACATCCACTAGGACATCCCAAAAACACCTCCTGCCACGTCACTAGGACTTCCCATCCCACTGTCACGTCACTAGGACATCCCCTCCTATGTCCGCCCTTCCCACTAGGACATCCCGCAATAAAAAAAATCACAATAATTTAATTACGTAAAAACGGAAATATAATTTTGACACGGAATACGGGAAAGCAAAATACGGACAAAAATACATATTCATAAAACATAAAAAAAACATAGTTAGAAAAAAAAGCAAAATACATAGTCATTCAAAAAAAGAAAAATACATAATCCAATGGGCCCGGCTCACTCACTCCGCGCTGTCCTCGTCGCCCGTGCCGCCCCCGTCACCCGTGCCGTCACCCGTGCCGTCACCCGTGCCGTCACCGTCGCCCGTGACGCCCCCGTCGTCCCCTCCGCTAAGCTCGGCGCCATCATCTCCAATGGGGGGCATCCCCAAATCGCGCCGACATCCATCGATGACATCCTTCAGCATCCTCTTGTACAGCGGATCGGTCGTGCTATGCCACCTATGCATGGTCCGGACCAAGCTTGTCGTTAACTGCGCGCGGGCGAGGCGGTCGATATCTTCTTGGGAGCAGGGGCCTCCGATTCAACCTCGAACGACCCGCTACCGCTGCTGGTTCCCCTAGCCCTCCGTTGCGCAGCCTTTTGCCCAACCGGGCGACGACGACGGCGAGAGTCTGATTGCGGTAGCGGGGACACTTCATCGGCTTCCGGGAGCTCGTGCGAACCATCACTGCTGCTGTATTCACCGGAAGCGTTGATCTTCGTCCGCTTCGCCCAGCCCGATTCGACTCCCCCACAAAACTTTGGGGAATCCTTCACCACGAGAAAGGCCTCCCACTAGTCGAATTGTTTGAATTTCAAGGCTCTGTCAGGGTACTGAGCAAAGGCACGGTTCCGGACATCCTCCTCGGACATACCGCTGCTTGCCTGGCGGAGGTTGTTTTGGTAGAGGCCAGCAAATCGACTAAGCTTAGGCCTCAATCGCTCCCACTGTTTCCGGCACTGTTCGGGAAGGCGACGCTTCGCACCAGCCGGTTTGTGTGTGTGGTAGGCTTCAGCGATCCGATGCCATAGTCTGTCAATATGCTGGTTGGCGCCGACATAGGGATCCTCGACAATTGCAATCCAAGCCTTCGCAAGCGCGACGTTTTCCCACTGGCTCCAGATCGTCCTCTTTCCCGTCTCCTCATCCTCCTCCTCTGCCACCGTTCGTGAGGAAGACCCTGGGGCTTTCCCCTTGCCCTTGCCACTGCCACGTCCCTTCCCCCTGCCCCCGCTCATATCATCGGGCGTCTGCCTGACTGGAGATATCCCCAACTCCTCAAAAGAGAAAGTGTCTATGCCGGTGAACTGAGTATCCGGAACATAAGTGGAAGGGGTATCATTAGACTGCATATCCACAACCGGCCGATAGACATCGTCCGCTAGTGGTTCAGGGCCCCTGCCACCCCTCCCACATGCATCATCCCCGGCATCATCCCGCCATCATCCCCGGCATCATCCCCGGCATCATCCCACCATCTGTCCCATCATATTTGGGGTCATGCCCCCCATCCCCATCCCCGGCATCATCATATTTGGGGTCATGCCCCCCATCCCGGCTGCCCTGGGCATCATACCACCCATACCGCCCATCTGTCCCATCCAATTGTACATATAAGGGGACATCATCCCCATCCCCCATCTGTCCCATTCCGGTACTGTTGTCGCATTTCCGCTGGCGTTTCCCTCCAGGTCGATGGGAAACGCCGGAGTCTGCGACTCGCTCGTGGCCGGGGAGTTCCTATCGTTCTCCATTAAAAGTAGAAATGAAATTTGTAGTAAAAGAAGAGAGAAACTTGTTAACAACAAGTGGTGCAAATGAAATGAAGTTCAACGAGCCGTATATATAGGGTTTAAAAAAAATAAAAAAATTTCGGACGTCCGAGCGGGACGTCCGACCCTTGCCACAGTGGCGGACGTCCGTCCGCCCGCCCGTCGCAGGGACGTCCGAGGACACCCGACGTCCTCACGGGACGTCCGTATCCGACCCCAAACGCCACAATGGCGGACGTCCGGGTCGCCCGTCGCGACGTCCGACCGGATGTCCGACCGGACGTCCGCCACTGGAGATGCTCTAAGCTCGTCTCGGCCCGACCAAATATATATGGTTATGCTAATTTATGTATCCCACCAATTTGGTGGGTTATATCACCGTTCTCTCAATATATCTGATTCTACCCTCCCTCTCCAGCACTCTTCACCCATCCCATATTCCAATGATTCTCACCCTTTCGCTCAATAAAATTCATACCACCGTGGAGCAAGAACGCCGACGACCGCATCTGGAGGCACGATTTCGGTTGCCCGAGAGCGGCAGGAAAACGACGCAATGCGGCTAGAGTATTCTTCGATCAGACGCTGCACGATGACCTCGAAGAGGCAGACCACCGGAAAAATAACCATGGATGGCGAACCCAAGCGCGATGATGGAGCTGCGTGGGACAATGGCTGTGAGGGGTTGCGGTCGGAGGAGCAAAAGAGACGGGAATAGGGAGGCCAAACCGGATTTTGGGTGAGGAACGCCGGCGAGGACGAAGGTGCTAGAGTCCCGATTTTTGGGACTTGCCATGAGAGAGAGACAGATAGAGAAGAAGAATTTGGACGAAGGGTACGAGAGAGCCGACGGACGTCGCCCACCGGCGATGCCATCATCAACAAGCGAGAGAGAGACAGAGGGAGAGAAATACCGAGGTGTGGCGTCCATCAACGCCATTGGAACATCGCTGGCCGAAGTCGATTAATGGCTTGGGTTTCTACAGTGGCTGGCAAATTCTTCGAGGCACGTCAACTGTGGGGTGCGATTCACTCCGATGTTGGTTCGAATGTGGGATGGGTTTCTCCCATGGATTCTACGATTGGACGAATATGGTTCTAAAATCTGAATTGAGGGTTTCTTTGTTTCTTTTTCTTGATGATGAAAAAATCTGGGCAAAGATGTTCTTGTATGTTGATAGATTTTTCTCTTCGACATCTGACAATTAGTACTTTTCTTCTTCAATTTCTTGTTAATGGAAGATATGGCAGTGATGATTTTGATCTATACCAATTTTTCACTTTGATTTTCAAATGGTCCAAATGCTTCTTTGATTCTCGAAAGTAGTGATGATACCGTGGTTATATGAGCATATTTGATTTTCCAAACAAATTGCTCTTAAAATGATTTTGGATTCAAATTGAGGTTTGCTTTGTTTCTTTCGGCAAACTCCTACGGCACATTTTTAAAGAAGGGCAATTATGTTATTTCATTTGTTATCTAATACACAAGTTTTATTAATATCTCACCTACCAAATAACAATGTAAAATTTGGCAATATGTTGACACAAAGTCCATATTACTTATCTTAATTCACATATTTTTTTATATCTCACATTTCTTATCAAACGAATCTGTAAGAGCATTCACAACCGTGCTCTTGCCAGTGGCACGGTTGTGGGTCCGGTCCCACTTTTTCTGCCTGCTCTCTGGCAAGAGCACAACACCCACAACTGTACTCTTCCGCAAGGACGAGCACAATTAATTTAAAATTCAATTAAACAAAAACATTTCCATAATACTAAAATTCATTAAAAACCCACAATAAATATTACAAATTACGAATAAAATAAAAGAACATAATTAAAATCCTACAAATTAAAAATTACATAATTAAAATACTAAAAATTAAAAATTACATAATTAAACTCCTAAAAATTAAAAATTACATAATTAAAAATTAAAAGTGATCGTCGGATTGGTTCGTGCCAACCGCCCATCTTCGGAGATTTCGAAGTACGCCTTGAACAATTTATCTATCTCCGCCGGAGTGTACGGTGTCCGGACACCGCTACGAGTAGGAGCCGGCGGAGTTTGGGAGGGGGCGGTCGGCCTAGGCTCCGGTGTCCACCCGTATCGCCCTTGGGAGGCACCTTGGTCGTCGATAGGGTATGGCCGGTAGCCAACCGGAACGGCCGAATCTTGGGTTTGAGGAGGGGCCGAATATTCCATTTCCGGACTAGGAAACGGTTGTCCACCAAACCATTCGGGGTTCCAACCGTGAGAGGGAGGGTGGTCATCGCCTTGGCCGGACATTGTTATGTTGTAGGGTATGAGAGAATGAAGATGAAAATGGATATGGGAGAATGAAGATGAGAATGGATATTGGAGAATGAAGATAAGAATTGTGTAGTTTGATGTGAATTTTTGGGTGTGAAAGTGGGGGTATTTATAGATGAAAGTGTGTATTTTTGGGGGAAAAAATAAAAAAAAATTTAAAAATGTGTAAAAAACGGTAATAAACGGACATATTTTTTTGGGAAGTGATTTTTTTGATTTTTATCGGTTTTTTAATTAAAAACCGATTTTATCGCCCAACGCCACGTGTCCTGCTCGCTGGCGCGGCGCGAGCGCAGCGGCGCTGACGGACGCCGGCTCTTCCGCCACCGTTGTGGATGCTCTAATGTGTGAAGCGATTATATTTTCTTTTGCACGTCGATTTGACTTCAGCAAAACAACAAAAGTTATTTATTACTCCATTTACTATTTCTCACGTTAAATTACGATTTAATTAGATCGTAACACACTAATTACGAAATTAATTGGTTTTGATTTAAGCCTCAATTGAGTGTGGAAATTAGTTAATGCGTTTAAAATAAATAACGAAAAGTTTGTTATAACAATTGTTTAAATAAAATTTTATTTTTAAATAAAAAGTTAGTAAGTAAAAGTGAGTTATAATAATTAATTAAAATTATAAATTAAATGTCATAACTGACCTGATAAAGACCGATAAGCTCTTAATGATCTCCTTGGCAAAATGGTACTATAAAATGATAACTAAAATGTGATTATCCGTCGTCAGTACCTAAATGTGATTTTTCTTATAATTATGTAGCAAAAAGATGGAACTCCATTTTTTAATCATTTTTATATTCACTCTATTATTCCTTTTCGTCCAAAAAATAGACTAATTATATCATTTTTTATATTCATTAAAATTAGATTAATACAATATATCCATCTTAGATAGTCCACTCTGTTTTACAACTTTATCCTTTTTTTTGGGTGTAGGTAGAAAATTAGAGTCATATTCATTGATAGTACTAATATTTATGCAAATTAAACACGTAATGTATTTAATTATTTATGCTTAAATTTAACTCCATATATCACCGGAACGCAATTTTCTTTGTACCTGAATCTGATCTCTGCTCTGTCAACCGTACTTGTATTTATAGAGTGGCGATCCAGGGTAAAGGTTGAAGACGATAGGAAATGGAGGTGGAATTACGGCGGAGGACTTGTCGACGATCGGCGGCATAGCCACCGTCTCGCTGCTGCACTCCTTCATCCCTACACATTGGCTCCCGTTTTCCATTGTCGCCGCGCTCAGAAATGGACTCTCTCTCGCACTCTTCTCGTCAGTAAGTGATGCTCCTGATTTAGTAGGGTTTTGCGGGATCTAGATTGATTTTTCCTTGCGTAAGATCGTTTTGTTTAATTTGTTTAATTGATCTCATAATTGCTGCATCTGAACCCCTATTTACCTTAAAATTGAGCTAATTGGGGATTTCGAACTTTACATGGCTAAGAATGACATGGTGGAAGTGTGTGAAGCATTTTGGTGCTGTATGCTAGGCAAATCCGAGCAGTGTGTTGTTTGTTTATTGTTTGTAAAATGTAGCGTCTGATCTGTTTTTATTGTGTTTTGGAGAAAAGAATCGTCTGTGCTTCTTGAAAACCGGTGCAAGAATTTGAGTCCTTGCACCTGAAACACAGGTGCGTGTCTCTAACCCTTATATAGGACTTGTGCCAGCCTCTTGGCCTAATCTATACTCCCACTGAATTTTCGTATTTAATAATTTTCCTGAAAAATATCAGCACCTGAGCAATATACATAAGCTTATATTTAAGGGACACCTTTGGTACATCTGGATGTATGGTGCATCCACCCTAGTCAAGGATTGATGAACCCTTATTGATTTTCATTAGGATGGAAGTGCACAAATTTTTGAGAAATTTTTGTAATACCTCATTTTTTGAGAAATGAGATGGTTGTGTTGTAAACTTGGGGTTACATACTGACTTGAATTCTTAAGATTTGCCATTTGTTAGTATTTTTCTGGCTTCTGTTTTATCCTTGTGCTTTAGGTCCTTGCAAAGTCATAACGTATAAGTTCATTTTCTAGCAATCGTTTTACTACCAATGTGCCACTTTCTTGTCACTGCAATGGTGCTGAGCGCTAATTGTTTGTCTGTTTGCAGCTGCTTTTGGAGCAGTATTGCATGTTCTATCCACTTCGCTGCTTGGCATAACAGCAATCACCATAAACAAAACTATAGCTGGAGAGGAAACTGTGCATAAACTTGCATCTTTGTTGCTGATTTTTCTTGGTGTGGTTACATTGTGTTATTTCTTACTGGAAAGGGTGGTCATAGCCATTCTCACAATCAACCTATGGAAAAAATGGCTGTTGCCGGTCTTGTTCTCGTCCCTGCATGTCTCCTCTCAACTCTTCCAGTATTTCTTGCTGTTGGAAACTCATCCTCGATGATGGTGCTTGCTATCATAGTCCTGTTATTCAGGTAATGAATATCTTGTGTGTATTTCTTACTTTTATCATCTTTTGCTGTCAAACTTAATTATAACCACAAGTTTTACATCTAGCAGCAAGTATGGTTAATTCAACTGATGGATTCAAAAATAAACTATTTACTTGACATATTCAGTTGTGGTTGTAATATTATGTTCAAATATTTGGCATTTTGGTTAATGCTAATGGATCTTCCCATCGCGTGATTATTGTCCTTTCCTTTTATGTGCAATTATTTCCTTAAAAGTTAAAAGAGATTAAATCATTTAGTTATTCAATTTATCTGACCAATATCTAGTTTACAACACAACCTTGTAGTTTTAAAGCTTCAACCCTTCTTGGTCATAGGAACTTCACACTGATAAAAATATACCAGCTTGTTTACTTTAGCCAAAAGCCCGCAATCCAAGTATTTAAGGTTGCACATTGAGAACTTTCTGGCTTGTAATGAGAATGGAAAAAGAGAAGGCTCCATTCCTTTTTCTTGAATGGCAAAAACTTGTGCACATCCACCCAGATAAATTCCAAATAAGGTTCATCAATCTCTTATTAGGGTATATTAATCCCCAAAAAGGATTTAATTAGGACGAATGAACTTTGCATCTTGATGTACCGGAGTGTGCCTGTTTTTGGATTATATGTTGTAGATACAAGAATGATATGTGCAATCAATGAACCTTACACTAGTACCTTTGTAAATCTTGGAATTCATGCTATTTTATCTTAGTTAGAATATGACCCTTGACATGTTATGATATGGCATTGCAGCACGATAACTGTAATGACGTCGCTAGTGGCTCTCTCATTTTACGGTGCAAGTCAGCTCAAGTTTCACTGGGTGGAACGCTACGACAAGCTTCTTGTAGGATCAGTTCTATGTTTAGTCGGAGTTCTGACCCTCATTTTCCACGATCATGATGGCGAAGCTGGTTCAAATGGAGAGCATTTGCATCGGAAAATAATCTCTTTGTAAGGATATTAGCATTAGGGATGTATTCCTTGTTTCTAAGTTTTGAGGTTTGATGATTCCAAGTGATGATACAAAATACGTAAGAACTGTAAAACATATTTGTCTTGTTCAATCAGATCAACGAGCTAAGATGGAAGTTCTTGCTTTCTCGATCTTCATTGTTCGGAGCCTCGGGATTGCTGCATTCACCAATGCATGTATTGTTATATATATTGATGGTCAATCCTCAGATATGAGAATTACAATTCTCTTGTGATTGAAATTACTTATTGTCAGGGCCTCAGGGGTTGTTTTTCTCTCTTTGGAAGTAGGTTATCTATTACTACTATAAATCGTTGTAAAAATTGTAATTGGACAAAAACAAACACGTAAAAGTAGTTACTCCGCACATGGAGGGATTTTTCGTGGTGGCCAAATTTATATTTTAGCAATATTACAAAACAAAAACGAAAATATACCAACTGCGTCTCTTTGAAAATATCTAGAGTGACGAATATCACCGGTGGTGGTCATGTCTTCATTTTCTTTTT
>NW_024599081.1:0-31860 GCF_004379255.2 Salvia splendens | reverse complement strand
CTCCGTTTAGGACAGTCTGGCTTCTAATGCCCCTTCTCTCCACACTTGAAACACTTCCCCGAGGCTTCTTGTTAGCCCTCTTCTTCTTCTTTCCATTAGCTATCTTGGCCGGTCCTGAGTTCGGTGCCTGCCTTTTTCCTTTGCTAGGCTTTAAGCTAGAGGAACGAGGCGCCGAAATCATCATGGCCGCCTTAGCCTGAACCATAAGGTCCTCTGCCGACTGAAGTTCAGTCAATAGCTCTGCCAAGGTGTAATTCCTTTTGTTCATCTCGAAGTTGAGCTTGAACTGTTGAAGCTAGGGGGAAGACATTGAAGGATGATAGTCACCTAGGACTCGGGATCGATCGTCCCTCCAAGACCTCAATTTGGTTGAGGTGGCCCATCATCTCGAGGACGTGGTCCCTCACAGACGAGCCTTCCTTCATTGTCTTCGACATGATACTCCGAAAGGCTTGAGACTTAGCCGTTCGATTCTGAGTACCAAAAAGATTCTTGAGATTCTGCATAATCTCGGCGGCAGTTTCCATAGCAGAATGCTGATGCTTGAGTACTGATGACATAGATGCCAACATGTAGCACTTAGCCATCTCATTCGCCTTATGCCACCGTTTGTGTGCATCTCTGACTCCTGCCGCAGCGTTAGCCGGCGGCACTAGAGGTCGCGGGGTGGTGAGCACAAAGATGTACTCATCTGCTATGAGAACGATGTCCAAATTTTGTTTCCGTTCTATGTAATTTTGCCCTCGAGTTTATTCTTTGAGAATTGCAGAAAGAGGATTGAACGACATATTGACGATTTGATTTGCACTGCAAAACATAGTATTTTACTATTGTCATAAACTTATGTAAGAAGTTTGATTAGATTAACCATAAAACTTTTCAAAATCTTACAACTGTAAAATCAAAATTTTGTACCCTCCAGAGGAAGTCAATACGCATTAAAATCTTACAATTTTACTGGTCACAACACCGACGTATAGTCCAGCGACCACAGAGTGGCATGGCCGCCTAATGTTGCCTAAGCAAGACCATCTCTTTAGCATTACAGAGTCTTATTTCTACAACACACTCCCATAATAATGCTCATGTGCTGCTAACAAGATCAAGCTATCTCATAAATCTTGTGTGAACTTCTGAATCTCGCAGTTTCTTAGGATTATTGTCCCCATAGAGCAGGCAACGATAATATTGGAAACTACATTCTAGTTCATACTATTTATATTTGAGAAGTCCGCCCTCATGAACTTGCTATTTTCTTAGGATTATTGTCCCCACAGAGCAGGTGGTGATAATATTAGAAAAATGCTTCATAAATTGCAGACCAATTGATGGAGACCATATACAAACGTTGAGATCGTAATTATAGCTTAGATATTTTGGGTTATGGTTTTTCTTTAATTATCCTTAGCCTTAGGGTAGAGAAAGACTTTCATTAAATTCTGTTGGTATTAAATTTGCTGGATAATTAAATCTTTTATTAATTGGTATCTTCCTTTAGGAAATTATTGTTCTAGAATATAATTCTTATCTATGTCTACTATAAGATATGTCTAAAATAAATAAATTATTTAATTCATAATAAGACATGAAAAATTAAATTCAAATTAATTCCGTGTTCAAGATTAGGAAGAGATATTTCATTATTTAATGTATTCATACATATCTATCCTTTTTAGGATCTTAGATATATAAATGTTAGGAAACTATTAAATTATTCTTATCCATATCATCTAGGAATCAAAATAATATTATTTATTTCCATAGATATAGAAAATAATAAAAATATTCCTTAAAACTAGACAAATATAAGGAAACTATTAAATTATTCTCATCTATATCATCTAGGGATAAAATAATATTATTTATTTCCATAGATATAGATAATAATAAAAATATTCCTAAAATCTAGACAAATCTTCCAAAAATATTTTATTTCCATTAAATAATAATATTTTAATGATATCTTTTAATAAAATAATTAAATAATCATTAAAATAATCCTTCATCGTTATCTCATCGTACGAGGTTCGAACGAACGATGAACGACGAAGATCCGACGAATTCGTCGTCGAATCACGACGCACGCAGCGTCTCAGACACTAGCGAGCGCCCGTCTCGGTCGTCTCGACCGTCGGGTGCCGACGCGTCTCGGCTAGCTGAGCACGTCGGGTGACGCGGTCCTCGGCTAGCGGCGCGCACGACGGTGGCGCTGCTCTCGGCCAGTTGCTGTCGCCCGTCTCAGCCTATCCGAGCGATGATGCTCCCATCGCAGTGGCACACGGCGCGCAACTCGGCGCGTCCGTCTCGGTCAGTGGTGACCGTCGGTTGCCGATACGTCTCAGCCTGGCGCGCATGCGGTGGCGCGCACCTCTCGGCCAGTGTCTCTGCGCCCGTCTCGGACATCGAGCCGTCGGGTGGCGCGAGCTCTCGGCCAGCGGCGCGCACGGTGGCGCTCCCGCTCTCTGCTAGCTCCGACCACCCTTCCTTCCGCCTAGGGTTCCAGCTCTCGGTGCCTAGTGTCTCGGTGGTTCTCGGACGAACCACCACTCCGTGCCAGCCTTCACGTCGGCCTTGGTGCGGGGAACGCCTGGGGTTTTGCGGTCTCGGCCAGCGTCGCGCTTGAGCCTACGCTCGACTGCGCGTCGCCCCGTGATCGCGATCCCTCCGCTCCCACTCAATCGACAACCCTATTTCACGATCGCGCGTGGTGCAATCCGTCTCGGTGCAAGCGCCGACGGTTCTCATGTCTGGTGCGATCGAGTAATTCAAGTTCTTTGATTCGATAGTTCTTGAGTTCATCATGCATAATTTATTAAACAAAACACCAAGAACATGCTTCACAATCAAATAATACATGCATACATGAATTTCACGAAATTTAAATCCGAATAATTAGAGCCAAAGACTGGCTCTGATACCAATTGAAGGGGTTGGCAGCGGAAGCGTGCGTGATTTACCGATCATATAAACTTGATCTATTTAGCAGATTATTTAGACAAATTCTATTCGCGTAATTATCACATGTATCATGCTCATAACTTGAATTAAAAAACATGCTTTAGCACATAAAATCCCTAAAGCATGCTTACTACGGAATTAGCCAATTTACCTCGTAGATTCAATCAAGAATCGATGATGGCTTGCTCCGTCTCCACGTGAAGATCTTCAGCACTCGACCTCTGATCTTCTGACTGGTGTCCCGGACTATATACTGATATTTGTGTGGGCAAATCTCACCAGAATACTAGGACTCGAATAATGAAGACAGAACTCAGCTCACGGAGGGAGTAATTTTCGAATTCTCTCTCTATGGAGGGGGACGAAAATTATGAGCAATAATAATTATATTTTCTGTGTCCTTTATTCTCCTATTTATAAAGTCACATATTGGGCCCAGTCAGGAATCTAAGGAAGAATTTGGAACAGACCTCACCCAATTAGCTTTTTACTAATTAAATCGAACCCACAATTTAATATTGGAATATTACGAGCAGCCACTACAGAAGTAATATTGCACTGCCTTCCAAATCCAAAATTACAAGTATTCCGGGTTTCCTTTAATTGCATTTGATTTATTTTCCGCGCTTAATATAGAAACATCCATTAATTAATTAATGTCTGCTATAGACTTAATTAATTAACATATTTCGAATTCCAAGAGTGGACTTAGCAAGAAACTCTTATTTATTATTCATAGAGTAATCAAACTCCAACTAGCTAGGTTCCGAATAATAAAACCTCGTTTCGAGCTCCTCTTGTGGATGTTATCAAACGAGACTCTCCTCGCGCACGTTTCAACATAATAGCAATCCTAGCACCGCTAGATAATGATCACCACTACCCAATATACCTGGATCGTTGGGTTATGAAAAACCCGCACCTTTGGTAAGTCAAAGTAGTGGATACTCAAGGTCATGTGCTCAATGCTAACGTACATTGATTAAGAAATTAATTATCAAGACCTCGTCTTTCAGTAGATAGCATAAAGACTCGTCTTGCTGTTAGATCCATTCAGTGCTATACCACACCAACGTCATCTTATTTCAATAAGACTTAGAAATAATCGGACTGACATTGCAACCTTTCGCGATAGGTAGTCTAGCCCTATCTAGGTTGTGAAATTCTTATTTTTCTTTGTTTAGAACTGACCGTGTTACCTTAAATTGGACGACGCCCACAACCGGTCTACTAAAACAAAGACTTAGACTTTGTTACGTTTGCTTATACATTTAAATATGCAATAAACAACCATTAAATGTAAAACATAAAAACATTATGACATAAATAATCTGTTGCATTTATTGGAAAATAACCATTAGAGTTTACAGTATGCAATCACTCTAAAGGTGATTTCTAGTATACAAAACCCTAACACGTTCTTCTCGATCGCGCTAAGGAGTGTCTTCTTCAATTCGTCCATTTTCAAATCCATTTTCTACTCTAACTTGTGCTCCTGGTCAGTAGACAAGGCACTAGCAATCCTTTCTCTGCTGTAACCATCCATTGAATTGTCGTACTCCTTCTTTGCACTCAATAACTTCCCTAGGACTCTTTTAGCTTCACTGACCCTTAACTGCGTGAAACTTCCTCCCGACGAGGAGTTTGCTAGGTCCTTTGTTGCCTTGTTTATCCCCTAATAAAAGGTATGATGTATTTCTATATCGGCCATTCGATGATTCGGACATGCATCCAAGAGCCTCATATATTTCGCCCAATAGTCACTCAAGGGTTCAACGTACCCCTGTTTCACAGTAGTGATCTCTCTCTTCAGCGCGCTCGTCTTTGATGACGGGAAGAATTCTCCTAAGAATGCCGACTTGAAATCTGCCCAACTCTCAATGGAATTGGGGGGCAGTCACATGAACCAGGTGTTAGCCTCCCCTTTTAGAACGAACGGCAAAGCCTTCAATCTATAGTCATCCTCGGTCGCCCCTACTGGCCTTCTCTGTGTCCTAAAAATCTTACAGAACTCATGAAGGAATTCGTAAGGGCCCTCATAGCTCTTTCCACAGTACGTGGGCAGGATTGCAATAGCATGGGACTTCACATCACAGGCTGTCTGCCCCGGGGTGACTACTATAGCTTGCGGTGGTTCTCCTTCGGTATGCGCATTCAGCGTTCCGATCTCTGGATCGTCATCATCGTGGTCAGCCATTCTCCTTGGATTGCCTTCCAATTGTAGCCTTAGATTGTCTGGCATTCCTCCTTCTATGGCGTCTTGTTCTTCGTCGCTACTCGAACCTAAATCAGACGAAGCTGTCGACAGGCCGCATCGAGTGGTTACGAGTATAGATCCTCACTGACTGGTCAGGAGTCGAACTGCTTCTCATAAACTGAAATAAAAAGAAATAGAAAAATTATCCACAATATGTACGCCAAAGTTTCACACACAATAACAGTTAATAACGCCATTCATCCCCGGCAACGGCGCCATTTGAAAGAGCAGGTTTGTGTCAGGTGTCGTGTCGAGCACAGGATGTATCCTACTGATCAGGATGGAACCCCAGCTATGCCTGAACCTGGTATCAATAATTCCTCAACCCACTTCTACTGACTAGTATAGTGGATGTAAGGGTCGAATCCCACAGAGATGAATGCGCTTTGGGAATTGTGGTGAAATTCTGGAAAGGTTTGGTTAGCTACCACGCTTTGGGTTGAGACTTTATCTAGGCTGGAATTTAAGATGTTACTCTACTGACTAGGAGGCGGGAGAAAGATGATTGACATGTAGCTATGTACGTGGAAAGTGGGGAGCATAGGTTTCAGGAAATATATAGAAAGTACGAGTTTACTATAAAAGGCTAAACGGAATATCAGAGGAAAAGATGTAGTTAGGTGACTAGGCCTACAGATCTGAAAAGTGACAGGTGAAAAGTAAAGGACAAAAGTAAAAAGTGGTTAAAAAGCAAAAGTGGTCCAAAAGTTGGATGGAGATGTTGTCTTCTTCAACATGAATCAAATCAGATCAACGAATCCAGAATTATCACCATATAAACACATATCAACAACTTCATGAACACAGATCTACAATTAAAACCTCAAATCAAAAGATCAAATACCGAAACTGCAACTAAACTTACTGGACGACATGCAAGGTGGCAGAAACTACGTAAACTAGGCTTTCACATTTAACCATTTCAGATCTAAAATCTACCAGCAAACTGAACTCAAGTACTCAGATCTATCAATTTGGAAATGGAAACATGCTCGCAACAACTAGAAATTACCGTAATTACTGGAATTAAGCTATCTAGGCAGAAAAGAACAAGATCAAACAAGAACCGAAGCACAAAAACAACTTCATATCAAAGAAACGTTTGGATCACAACGAAGACTGCAAAGTAAGCAAATATTGAAAGTGCAACAAATCAAACGTAAGAAAACAAAGTGCGATTAACTAAGAAAGTAAATAAAGATTGTTTGCCACTCCGGGAGATAAAACTGTTAACACTACGAAACATGCTGACTGGAACGAAGAGATGTGGAACTCCGGCAAACTGATGAGCTTCAGGTGACCATGGGTGTCGGCGAGGAATGAGAATATGAAGGATAATGCTGAAGGATTGATCTACCGAAGAGAGATTGCTAACTAAGTGTAGGAGTGGATGAACTGATTCATGATTTTTCTCTCTCCAAGTGGCTTCCTTTTATAGGGAGGCCTCCCTTGATTTTTAGGGTAGACTTCAAACATGAAATGACTCTTTTTTCCCCTTGCTTGCGGCTGATCTTCCCAGCTATCCTTCTTCTCCATCTCGAGCCTTTTTGGCATGCATACTGGTCGGGATAGCAACATCCTGACGCCCTTCTCACCTGAATTCTCCTAACATTCCCATACTGGCTAGAACAATTCCCTGCACACTTAAGCGACTGTTTTGCAGATATATTCCAATTATGCACATTATACTGACCAGTAACCAAGGCCAAGAATACGACTTATCAGTATACAAAATAGTGTGAACACGTCAAATTTCTCCCACTTATACTGAAAGCGAGTTGAGGTCTTGAATGAGTCAAACTCCCATCCCTTCAACGTGGCCCTCGAACGGTTTTACCGCCAATGCCTTTGTAAAAGGATTTGCCAGGTTGTTCTCTGACGTAATCTTGACCACTTGTATGTCTCCTCTCTGCACTATATCCCTTATGATATGATACTTCCGCTCTATGTGTTTGCTCGCTTTGTGAGCTCTTGGTTCCTTCGAATTTGCCACAGTACCAGAATTGTCACAATAAACCGTGATAGATGGATGCCATGTATAAAAGGTAAGAAACCTTTCTTGGCGTCCTGCATGCTAAAGCGGCTAAGTACTGTTTCGATATAAGGTTCTTGAGATAAGTATAACATCTTCTTTTCTCGATTCCTAAGAACCTTGATCCCGAGGATGTGTCCCGCGTCTCCCATATCCTTCATCTCGAACTGGTTTGACAACCATGTTCATACTGATGACAACATCTTTTTATTGTTTCCAATTAGAAGAATGTCATCTACATATAAAACTAAGAACACTGCATTCCCCTTTTCAACCTTCTTATACACATACCTTTCATTTGGGCATTTTTCAAATCCAAACAGTTTAATCGAAACACTGGTTCCATGATCTAGATGCTTGCTTAAGGCCATAAATGGCCTTCTTAAGCTTCTTAACCATGTGTTCATTGCCCTTTATGGCATAACCTTCGGGTTGTTCCATGTAGATGGTCTCCTCAAGACCGCCATTTAGAAACGCAGTCTTAACATCCATCTGCCATACATCCCAATCCATATAAGCTGCTATAGACAATACTATCTGGATCGATTTGAGCATGGCCACTGGGGAGAAAGTCTCATCGTAATCGACACCTTTCTTTTGGGTATACCCCTTAGCCACTAGTCTTGCCTTGAAGACTTTAACTCGTCCATCGGGTCCACATTTACGTTTATATATCCACTTGCTCCCAATGGCAGTACAGCCTTTGGGTAGGACGGACAAATTGTAGACGTCTTTGTCTATCATAGATTGTAGTTCTGAATCCATTGTTTTCACCCATTCGCAATGATCGACATCTGCCTGCACTTCCGCAAAGTTCTAGGGATCTAATACATTGCTGTCTGAGGAGTGATACACAGATTCCCCCAAACCAATGTATCTTTCGGGCTCATGTGAGACCCTCCCACTGCGGCGCGACACTACAATTCTTGGAATAGAAGTTGAAGTTTCTGGAGTTGTTTGTACACTTGGTACTAGTTCTTGGTTAATGGAATTTGTGGCAGAAGTTAGCTCATCAAGAGCCACTTCACTGCCGGTTTATGATTCTTTACATAGTCTTCCTCTAAGAATGTGGCGTGAGTGTTCACAATAACTTTCTTATCTCGGAGACTAAAGAATTCATAAGCTTTCGTTCCTCTGGGGTACCCTATAAACAAACATACCTCTGTCCCTGAACTTAGTTGGATCATTTTCCAATACATGAGCCGGGCAACCTCAAATCTTGAGATTGGGATTCAATTCCCGACTCCGATAAGTAGTCCAAAAACTCAGCACTGAGGTACTTGCCTCCACGATCAGATAACTCTTTCCATGATACTTCTCCACAAGAGTCTTAAAGTCCTTGAACTTATCAAAAGACTCTGACTTGTGGCGCATCAAATAGACGTATCCAATTTTCGAGAAGTCATCAATAAATGTGATGAAGTATCAAAAACCACCTCTTGCCTCAGTAGAAATTGGACCACATACATCGGAATGAACGAGCTCAAGTACTTCCATGGCCCTATTGCCCTTAGCCTGAAAAGGCCTCTTGGTCATCTTGCCTTCTAAGCATGACTCACACTTATGAAAAGGTTCCTCCTCTAGATCTTTAATAAGATCTTGTTGGACAAGAGAATGGATCCTCCTTTCATTGGCATGACCAAGTCTAAGGTGCCATAAGTACGTTTCATTCATTGAACTTGAAGGTTCCTTTCGTTTCTTTGAAATTTTCGATGTTGTATTGTGTTCTGATTTGCGATTATTAAACTGTGTAGATGTGATTGTGTACAAATTGTTTTCCATGATACCATGACAGATATAAGAACCATCTTTCTTAATAATGCAATTGTCATTAAAAGAAATCGAATATCCATCAAAAACTAATTTAGAAACTGAAATTAAATTTCTTCTAAAAGAAGCAACAAAACATTCTTCAAAATAAAAAATCTATCACTACTAAAACACATATAAACGTCTCCCACTGCTACGGCCGCCACTTTTGTCGCCTCGCCCAGCTGGACCTCGATCTCACGATCACGTAGCTGTCTTGTCACCTACATTAAGTCAGTATCAAAACAAATATGATCAGTGGCTCCAGTGTCAATAACCCAAGTGCAAGTAGACTTCGAAGCCAAACATGACTCGACTACTAAAGCTTGGGCATATCTGTAGCCTTGCCCTTTTTAGGACAATCTGGCTTCCAATGCCCCTTCTCTCCGCACATGAAACACTTCCCCGTGGGCTTCTTGTTTGCCCTCTTCTTCTTCTTTCCCTTAGCTATCTTGGCCGGTCCTGAGTTCGGTGCCTGCCTTTTTCCCGTACTAGGCTTGAAGCCAGAGGAACGAGGCGCCGAAGTCATCATGGCCGCCTTAGCCTGGATCATAAGGTCCTCTGCCGACTGAAGTTCAGTCAACAGTTCTGCCAAGGAGTAGTTCCTTTTGTTCATCTTAAAGTTGAGCTTGAACTGCTGGAAGCTAGGGGGAAGACTTTGAAGGATAATAGTCACCTAGGACTCGGGATCGATCGTTCCTCCCAAGACCTCAATTTGGTTGAGGTGGCCCATCATCTCGAGGACATGGTCCCTCACAGACGAGCCTTCCTTCATAGTCTTCAACATGATACTCCGAAAGGATTGAGACTTAACCGTTCGATTCTGAGTACCAAAAAGATTCTTGAGATTCTGCATGATCTCGGCGGCAGTTTCAATGGCTGAATGCTGATGCTTGAGTACTGATGACATAGATGCCAACATATAGCACTTACCCATCTCATTCGCCTTATGCCACCGTCTGTGTGCATCTCTGATTCCTGCCGCAGCGTTAGCTGGTGGCACTGGAGGTCGCGGGGTTGTGAGTACAAAGATGTACTCATCTGCTTTGAGAACGATGTCCAAATTTTGTTTCCATTTATGTAATTTTGGCCCTCGAGTTTGTTTTCTTTAAGTATTGCAGAAAGAGAATTGAACGACATATTGACGATTTGATTTGCACTGCAACACAGAAACCACCTCTTGCCTCAGCACTGAGGAACTTGCCTCCACGATCAGATGGTAGGCTTTTGATACTCTTTCCATGATACTTCTCCACAAGAGTCTTAAAGTCCTTGAACTTATCAAAAGACTCTGACTTGTGGCGCATCAAATAGACGTATCCAATTTTCGAGAAGTCATCAATAAATGTGATGAAGTATCAAAAACCACCTCTTGCCTCAGTAGAAATTGGACCACATACATCGGAATGAACGAGCTCAAGTACTTCCATGGCCCTATTGCCCTTAGCCTGAAAAGGCCTCTTGGTCATCTTGCCTTCTAAGCATGACTCACACTTATGAAAAGGTTCCTCCTCTAGATCTTTAATAAGATCTTGTTGGACAAGAGAATGGATCCTCCTTTCATTGGCATGACCAAGTCTAAGGTGCCATAAGTACGTTTCATTCATTGAACTTGAAGGTTCCTTTCGTTTCTTTGAAATTTTCGATGTTGTATTGTGTTCTGATTTGCGATTATTAAACTGTGTAGATGTGATTGTGTACAAATTGTTTTCCATGATACCATGACAGATATAAGAACCATCTTTCTTAATAATGCAATTGTCATTAAAAGAAATCGAATATCCATCAAAAACTAATTTAGAAACTGAAATTAAATTTCTTCTAAAAGAAGCAACAAAACATTCTTCAAAATAAAAAATCTATCACTACTAAAACACATATAAACGTCTCCCACTGCTACGGCCGCCACTTTTGTCGCCTCGCCCAGCTGGACCTCGATCTCACGATCACGTAGCTGTCTTGTCACCTACATTAAGTCAGTATCAAAACAAATATGATCAGTGGCTCCAGTGTCAATAACCCAAGTGCAAGTAGACTTCGAAGCCAAACATGACTCGACTACTAAAGCTTGGGCATACCTGTAGCCTTGCCCTTTTTAGGACAATCTGGCTTCCAATGCCCCTTCTCTCCGCACATGAAACACTTCCCCGTGGGCTTCTTGTTTGCCCTCTTCTTCTTCTTTCCCTTAGCTATCTTGGCCGGTCCTGAGTTCGGTGCCTGCCTTTTTCCCGTACTAGGCTTGAAGCCAGAGGAACGAGGCGCCGAAGTCATCATGGCCGCCTTAGCCTGGATCATAAGGCCCTCTGCCGACTGAAGTTCAGTCAACAGTTCTGCCAAGGTGTAGTTCCTTTTGTTCATCTTAAAGTTGAGCTTGAACTGCTGGAAGCTAGGGGGAAGACTTTGAAGGATAATAGTCACCTAGGACTCGGGATTGATCGTTCCTCCCAAGACCTCAATTTGGTTGAGGTGGCCCATCATCTCGAGGACATGGTCCCTCACAGACGAGCCTTCCTTCATAGTCTTCAACATGATACTCCGAAAGGATTGAGACTTAACCGTTCGATTCTGAGTACCAAAAAGATTCTTGAGATTCTGCATGCTCTCGGCGGCAGTTTCAATGGCTGAATGCTGATGCTTGAGTACTGATGACATAGATGCCAACATATAGCACTTACCCATCCCATTCGCCTTATGCCACCGTCTGTGTGCATCTCTGATTCCTGCCGCAGCGTTAGCTGGTGGCACTGGAGGTCGCGGGGTTGTGAGTACAAAGATGTACTCATCTGCTTTGAGAACGATGTCCAAATTTTGTTTCCATTTATGTAATTTTGGCCCTCGAGTTTGTTTTCTTTAAGTATTGCAGAAAGAGAATTGAACGACATATTGACGATTTGATTTGCACTGCAACACAGAAACCACCTCTTGCCTCAGCACTGAGGTACTTGCCTCCACGATCAGATCGTAGGCTTTTGATACTCTTTCCATGATACTTCTCCACAAGAGTCTTAAAGTCCTTGAACTTATCAAAAGACTCTGACTTGTGGCGCATCAAATAGACGTATCCAATTTTCGAGAAGTCATCAATAAATGTGATGAAGTATCAAAAAACACATCTTGCCTCAGTAGACATTGGACCACATACATCGGAATGAACGAGCTCAAGTACTTCCATGGCCCTATTGCCCTTAGCCTGAAAAGGCCTCTTGGTCATCTTGCCTTCTAAGCATGACTCACACTTATGAAAAGGTTCCTCCTCTAGATCTTTAATAAGATCTTGTTGGACAAGAGAATGGATCCTCCTTTCATTGGCATGACCAAGTCTAAGGTGCCATAAGTACGTTTCATTCATTGAACTTGAAGGTTCCTTTCGTTTCTTTGAAATTTTCGATGTTGTATTGTGTTCTGATTTGCGATTATTAAACTGTGTAGATGTGATTGTGTACAAATTGTTTTCCATGATACCATGACAGATATAAGAACCATCTTTCTTAATAATGCAATTGTCATTAAAAGAAATCGAATATCCATCAAAAACTAATTTAGAAACTGAAATTAAATTTCTTCTAAAAGAAGCAACAAAACATTCTTCAAAATAAAAAATCTATCACTACTAAAACACATATAAACGTCTCCCACTGCTACGGCCGCCACTTTTGTCGCCTCGCCCAGCTGGACCTCGATCTCACGATCACGTAGCTGTCTTGTCACCTACATTAAGTCAGTATCAAAACAAATATGATCAGTGGCTCCAGTGTCAATAACCCAAGTGCAAGTAGACTTCGAAGCCAAACATGACTCGACTACTAAAGCTTGGGCATACCTGTAGCCTTGCCCTTTTTAGGACAATCTGGCTTCCAATGCCCCTTCTCTCCGCACATGAAACACTTCCCCGTGGGCTTCTTGTTTGCCCTCTTCTTCTTCTTTCCCTTAGCTATCTTGGCCGGTCCTGAGTTCGGTGCCTGCCTTTTTCCCGTACTAGGCTTGAAGCCAGAGGAACGAGGCGCCGAAGTCATCATGGCCGCCTTAGCCTGGATCATAAGGTCCTCTGCCGACTGAAGTTCAGTCAACAGTTCTGCCAAGGTGTAGTTCCTTTTGTTCATCTTAAAGTTGAGCTTGAACTGCTGGAAGCTAGGGGAAGACTTTGAAGGATAATAGTCACCTAGGACTCGGGATCGATCGTTCCTCCCAAGACCTCAATTTGGTTGAGGTGGCCCATCATCTCGAGGACATGGTCCCTCACAGACGAGCCTTCCTTCATAGTCTTCAACATGATACTCCGAAAGGATTGAGACTTAACCGTTCGATTCTGAGTACCAAAAAGATTCTTGAGATTCTGCATGATCTCGGCGGCAGTTTCAATGGCTGAATGCTGATGCTTGAGTACTGATGACATAGATGCCAACATATAGCACTTACCCATCTCATTCGCCTTATGCCACCGTCTGTGTGCATCTCTGATTCCTGCCGCAGCGTTAGCTGGTGGCACTGGAGGTCGCGGGGTTGTGAGTACAAAGATGTACTCATCTGCTTTGAGAATGATGTCCAAATTTTGTTTCCATTTATGTAATTTTGGCCCTCGAGTTTGTTTTCTTTAAGTATTGCAGAAAGAGAATTGAACGACATATTGACGATTTGATTTGCACTGCAACACAGAAACCACCTCTTGCCTCAGCACTGAGGTACTTGCCTCCACGATCAGATCGTAGGATTTTGATACTCTTTCCATGATACTTCTCCACAAGAGTCTTAAAGTCCTTGAACTTATCAAAAGACTCTGACTTGTGGCGCATCAAATAGAAGTATCCAATTTTCGAGAAGTCATCAATAAATGTGATGAAGTATCAAAAACCACCTCTTGCCTCAGTAGAAATTGGACCATAAGTACGTTTCATTCATTGAACTTGAAGGTTCCTTTCGTTTCTTTGAAAATTTTGATGTTGTATTGAGTTCTGATTTGCGATTATTAAACTGTGTAGATGTGATTGTGTACAAATTGTTTTCCATGATACCATGACAGATATAAGAACCATCTTTCTTAATAATGCAATTATCATTAAAAGAAATCGAATATCCATCAAAAACTAATTTAGAAACTGAAATTAAATTTCTTCTAAAAGAAGCAACAAAACATTCTTCAAAATCAAAAATCTATCACTACTAAAATGCAAATAAACGTCTCCCACTACTACGGCCGCCACTTTTGTAGCCTCGCCCAGCTGGACCTCGATCTCACGATCACGTAGCTATCTTGTCACCTACATTAAGTCAGGATCAAAACAAATATGATCAGTGGCTCCAGTGTCAATAACCCAAGTGCAAGTAGACTTCGAAGCCAAACATGACTCGACTACTAAAGCTTGGTGCATACCTGTAGCCTTGCCCTTTTTAGGACAATCTGGCTTCCATTGCCCATTCTCTCCGCACATGAAACACTTCCCCGTGGGCTTCTTGTTTGCCCTCTTCTTCTTCTTTCCCTTAGCTATCTTGGCCGGTCCTGAGTTCGGTGCCTGCCTTTTTCCCGTGCTAGGCTTGAAGCCAGAGGAACGAGGCGCCGAAGTCATCATGGCCGCCTTAGCCTGGATCATAAGGTCCTCTGCCGACTGAAGTTCAGTCAACAGTTCTGCCAAGGTGTAGTTCCTTTTGTTCATCTCGAAGTTGAGCTTGAACTGCTAGAAGCTAGGGGAAAGACTTTGAATGATAATAGTCACCTGGGACTCGGGATCGATCGTCCCTCCCAAGACCTCAATTTGGTTGAGGTGGCCCATCATCTTGAGGACATGGTCCCTCACAGATGAGCCTTCCTTCATAGTCTTCGACATGATACTCCGAAAGGCTTGAGACTTAACCGTTCGATTCTGAGTACCAAAAAGATTCTTGAGATTCTGCATGATCTCGGCGGCAGTTTCAATGGCTGAATGCTGATGCTTGAGTACTGATGACATAGATGCCAACATATAGCACTTACCCATCTCATTCGCCTTATGCCACCGTCTGTGTGCATCTCTGATTCCTGCCGCAGCGTTAGCTGGTGGCACTGGAGGTCGCAGGGTTGTGAGTACAAAGATGTACTCATCTGCTGTGAGAACGATGTCCAAATTTTGTTTCCATTTATGTAATTTTGGCCCTCGAGTTTGTTTTCTTTAAGTATTGCAGAAAGAGGATTGAACGACATATTGACGATTTGATTTGCACTGCAACACAGAATATTTACCATTTGTCATAAACCTATGTAAGAGGTTTGATTAGATTAGCCATAAAACTTTTCAAAATCTTACAACAGTAAAATTAAAATTTTGTATCCTCCAGAGGAAGCTAATACGCATTAAAATCTTACAATTTTTACTGGTCACAACACCGACGAATAGTCCAGAGACCGCAGAGTGGCATGGCCGCCTAATGTTTCCTAAGCAAGACCACCTCTTTAGCATTATAGAGTCTCATTTCTACAACACACTCCCATAACAATGCTTATATGCTGCTAACAAGATCATGTTAGGGTTAGTATAATGAAAAGCATGTTTCGAGTGTTTTCGCACGAATAGAATCTTGCTTGTGTACGGAAAAACTCTACAATCCACTTTTGACCCGATTCAGTATTATTCGAGCATTTCGCACGAATAGAATCAGTAAATTATTACATTGTGTTTGCTTGTGCGTTTATAAGATGTTTTATAAACATTTAAATGCGTAAGAAGAAAACAAAGCCTAAGTCTTTTGCTTAGTAGACTGGTTGTGGGCGTCGTCCACTTTAAGGTAACTACAGTCGGTTCTATGCAACACTTACAAAAGAAAAAGAAGAATTTCACAACCTAGATAGGCTTTGGCTACCTATCGTGAAAGGTTGCAACGTTAGTCCTATTATTTCTAAGCCTTATTGAAATAAGATGATGTTGGTGTGGTATAGCACTGAATGGATCTAACAACAATATGTGTCTTTATGCTATCTACTGAAAGACGAGGTCTTGATAAATATCTATTTCTTAATCAATGTATGTTAGCATTGAGCATACTATATTGAGTATCTACTACTTTGACTTACCAAAGGTGCGGGTTTTTCGTCACCCAACGATCCAGGTATATTGGGTAGTGGTGATCATTATCTAGCGGTGCTAGGATTGCTATTATGTTGAATCGTGCGCGAGGTGAGTCTCGTTTGATAATGTCCTCAAGAGGAGCTTGAACAAGGTTTTATTATTCGGAAACTAGCCAGTTGGAGTTTCATTACTCTATGAATAATAAATAAGTGTTTCTTACTAAGTCCACTCTTGGAATTAATAAGATGTTATTTAATTAAGTCCATAGCAGACTTTAATTAATTAAGCGCGATAAATAAATAATAAACAAAATGGAAACCCGGATTACTTGTAATTTCGGACTTGGATGGGGAGGTCAATATTACGTGTGTAGTGGCTGCTCGTAATATTCCAATATAAGCTTGTATTAAATTGTGGGTTCAATTTAATTAGTAAAAAGCTAATTGGGGGAGCCCATATCCAAAACCTTCCATAGATCCCTGACTGGGCCCAATATGAACTATTATAAAAAGGAGAATAAAGGAGACAGAAAATTAATTGATTTTCACAATGAAATTTTCGTCCCCCTCTATTTTGAGAGGAGCTCGAAAATTCACTCTTCTCCTCCGTGAGATTTTCAGCTCCTCCTCCGTGAGGAATTTCTGTCTTCTTTATTCGAGTCCTTGTGTTTCGACAAGATCATCCCACCCTGATGTCGAGATACAGTTCGGGACACCAGTCAGAAGATCCGTGGTCTAGTATTGAAGATCATCGTGGAGAAGGCGCGAGCAATTGACGATTCTTTGGAGAATCAACGAGGTAAATTGGCTAACTCCGTAGCAAGCATGTTTTAGGGATTTTTTGTGCTAAAGCATGTTTGAAATTAAAGTTATGAGCATGATACATGTGATAAAAGCTTTAATTATAGTTTTATGTTGTTATCTTCCTTTAGGAAACTATTATTTTAGAATTTAATTCTTATTCATGTCTACTATAAGGTATATCTGAAATAAACAAATTATTTAATCCTTAATAAGACATGAAAAATAAATTCAAATTATTTCCTTGTTCAAGATTAGGAAGAGATATTTTATTATTTAATGTATTCATACATATCTAACCTTACTAGAATCTTATATATATAAAACTATTAGAAAACTATTAAATTATTCTCATCTATATCATCTAGGAATCAAATAATATTATTTATTTCCATAGATATAGAAAATAATAAAAATATTCCTTAAATCTAGATAAATATTAGGAAACTTCTATATTATTCTCATCTATATCATCTAGGAATCAAAATAATATTATTTATTTCCATAGATATAGAAAATAATAAAAATATTCCTTAAATCTAGATAAATCTTCCAAAAAGATTTTATTTCCATTAAATAATAATATTTTAATGATATCTTTTAATAAAATAATTAAATAATCATTAAATTAATCCTACATCGTTATCTCATCGTACAAGGTTCGCACGAACGATGAACGATGAAAATCCAATGAGTTCTTCGTCGGACCACGACGCACGCAGCGTCTCGGCCACCGGCGCGCAGGTGGCGCGCCTGCGTCTCGGCCCATCGAGCAATCGGGTGTCACCTCCGTCTCGGCCAGCGTCGAGCACCCGTCTCGGTCGTGTCGACCGTCAGGTGCCGACGCGTCTCGGCCCAACGTTCCTTCGGGCGGCTCGAGCTCTCGGCCAACAGAGCGCAAGGTGGCGCGCCTGCTCTCGGCCAGCTCCGACTGCCTGTTTCGGCATCTTCGATGCGCCGGGTGGCGCGCACTCCCGACCAGCGGCTCGCGCGACAGCGCAACTGCTCTCGGCCAGCGCCGCCATCCGTCTCGACCCTTCCGCCTAGGGTTCTCGGCCTGGTGGCTCAGCACCTCGGCATGTTCTCGGTCGAACTTCCGTGTCACGCCTTCCGCCGTGTCGATCTCTACGCGAGCTCCGTCTGGGGCGTGCGGTCTCGGCCAGCGGCGTGCACGAGCCCCGTGATCGCGGTTCCCTGGCTCCCACTGTCTCGACTACCCTACCTCGATCGCGCGTGGTGCGATCCGTCTCGGCGCGAGCGCCGACGGATTGCACGTCTCGTACGATCGAGCAATTCAAGTTCTTTGATTCGATAGTTCTTGAGTTCATCATGCATAATAAATTAAATAAAACACCAAGAACATGCTTCGCAATCAAATAATATATGCATACATGAATTTCGTGAAATTTAAATCTAAATAATCAGAGCCAAAGACTGGCTCTGATACCAATTGAAGGGGTTGGCAGCGGAAGCGTGCAGAAATTTACCGATCACATAAATTTGATCTATTTAGCAGATTATTTAGACAAATTCTATTCGCGTAATTATCACATGTATCATGCTCATAACTAGAATTAAAACATGCTTTAGCATATAATATCCCTAAAACATGTTTACTAAGGAATTAGTCAATTTACCTTGTTGATTCAATCAAGAATCGATGATGGCTTGCGTCTTCTCCACGTGAAGATCATCAGTACTCGACCTCGGACCTTCCGACTGGTGTCCCGGACTATACGCTGATATTTGTGTGGGCAAATCTCACCAACGTACTAGGACTTGAATAACGAAGACAGAACTCAGCTCACGGAGGAGGCAAAATTTTGACCTCTCTCTTTCTCTGAGGGGGACGAAAATTCTCAACCAGAATTATTATGTTTTCTGTCTCCTTTATTCTGCTATTTATATTAAGTCACATATTGGGCCAGTCAGGGACCTAAGGAAGAATTTGGAACAGACCTCACCCAATTAGCTTTTTACTAATTAAATTGAACCCACAATTTAATATAAGCTTATACTGGAATATTACAAGCAGCCACTACAGAAGTAATATTGCACTCCCTTCCAAATCCGAAAGTACAAGTATTCCGGGTTTCCTTTAATCGCATTTAGTTTATTTCCCGCGCTTAAGATAGAAATATCCATTAATTAATTCTCGTCTGCTATGGACTTAATTAATTAACATATTTTAATCTCCCAGAGTGGACTTAGCAAGAAACTCTTATTTATTATTCATAGAGTAATTAAACTCCAACTAGCTAGGTTCCGAATAATAAAACCTTGTTTCGAGCTCCTCTTGTGGATGTTATCAGACGAGACTCTCCTCGCGCACGTTTCAACGTAATAGCAATCCTAGCACCGCTAGATAATGATTGCCACTACCAATATAGTTGGATCGTTGGGTGACGAAAAACCCGCACCTTTGGTAAGTCAAAGTAGCAATCCTATCGTGAAAGGTTGCAATGTCAGTCCGCATATTTCTAAGTCTTACTGAAATAAGTTGACATTGTTGTGGTATATCACTGAATTGGATCTAACAGCAAGACGAGTCTTTTTGCTATCTATTCAAAGACGAGGTCTTGATAATTAATTTTTTAATCAATGTACGTTAGCACTGCGCATACGGTATTGATTATGCACTACTTTGACTTACCAAATGGTGCGGGTTTTTCGCAACCCAAGAATCATGGTATATTGGGTAGTGGTGATTAATATCTTGCGTTGCTAGGATTGCTATTATATTGAATCGTGCGCGAGGTGAGTCTCGTTTGATAACGTCCACAATAGGAGCTCGAAACAAGGCTTTATTATTCGGAACCTAGCTAGTTGGAGTTTGATTCTTTGGAGAATCAACGAGGTAAATTGGCTAATTCTGTAGTTAGCATGTTTTAGGTTTCAATTACGCTAAAGCATGATTAAATTCAAGTTATGAGCATGATACATGTGAGAATTACACGAATAGATTTTGTCTAAATAATCTGCTAAATAGATCAAGATAGTATGTGATCAATTGATGCACGCTTCCGCTGCCAACCCCTTCAGATCGATGTTCTCCAGCGTCAGTTGGGAATGCTTTAGACCAACCATTTTATTTGTAGTGCACTTGTTTTTTATTTCCACTTTTGTAATTTTTTTTAATTAAGTAAATGTAGGATTTTCCTTTAAATTGTGGTGCTTTTTTATTTATTTTTCTTGACATATTTGCAAACACAAAAATTAAATCAAAATAAAAGTTAAAACTATAGGGCGGACTATAGGGTATCCCACTGCAGGTGGAAGGGTAGGAGGATAAAATGCTGATGTGGCGGAGGATTGGGCGCCCTATAGGGCGGACTATAGGGCGCCCAACTGTGGATGCTCTTATATCTTAGAACAGTGAAATTGATTGAATCTCGCTTCATATTCACTTGTCATGTGAGAAAAAGAGTCCAACATAAAAAACATGAAATAATTATCATGCTAATTCCATAGTCCAAAAAGAGTCAACTTTATAAATGGTTTATAATTTAAATATTGGCAACCCCTGAAAACAATATCGTGTGAATGATAGGCGCTGTGTCCTATCGACGATCAAGCACTTGTTTTGTACTTGAGAATTGACGGAAACATAGTGAACTACGGAAAAGAAGTTTATATCTTATTTCTTGATGACTCGATCTATGGGAATTCTACAATATATATAGAATTCCCCCTTCTTGATTCTGACTTACGACTCGGGAAAGAATCAAGAAGAAAATCCGAGAAGATTGACTCAAATCTATTTTATACATAAGTTCGATATTAATGGAATAAAATAAAGTAAAACAAATATAAAAGATGAAGCATCAATCTTTAATAAGTGATGAAGTCCCGAAAAACGCGCGGGTTTGGACACACGACATTTTGGTCGATCTCTTCTTCCTTGAACTCTTTCTCTCTCCCGGCTCTATTGGAAGATCCGGAATATTCTCCAAGGCAAGGAAGATTGCATAATATCATGGCCGAGTAATTAGGGAGGTTTGATTGATAATATCTTACATTGTATAGTTATCTTCTAGCCTATATATGATGTACAATCTCATTGTGAATAATACAACACAAAATTACCTAATTCTACATGGCATCCGAGCAGGTTAGGTTCAGAAAGAAGTCATCATAGCCCCAATATACCTTTCTCGACCGAAACGACGAGAAACCAACCCAATAAAAAATGACAGAAAACAAGGAAGACGTTGAACCGATTGCCGAGAAAATCAGATAAAGCAAGAGTGTTACCGTAACTTTCAAGTTGAATGGCTTGAACTACTCACTGTGGGCACGACTAATGAAAGTGTCCATCGGAGGCCAAGGAGTCTACCGCCACATCACCGAAACCCCAACTCCACCACGGCCGGGAGAGAAGGGGTATACCGATTGGGAGGAGATCGACTTAATTATCTTCTCATGGATCATCGACAACATGGAAATGAACCTCATAGCCGATTTCGCACACCACTAAACGGTGAAATCACCGTGGGAATGCATAAACACACGAAGGAAACTTACTTTCAATAAGTAGGATATCCCGACTGGTGGGAAGAGGATAAGGAGGCGAAGGAAAAGGTAGCCATCAGATCAGAGGGAGGAAAGAATCAGACAGGAACAGGGGCCGAAGGGAGCTGTGAGACGGCTCAATTCCAGGAACGAAGGCCGGAAACTGGCGGTGGTCGTTGCGGTGACAACGGCGGGGAAGAACAGCCGAGGTGATGGTCGCCTTTCTCCAGCTTGAGGGCGCCGAGAATGGAGGTAAAGGGTTAGGGAGTGAGAAACCTAACCCTAGCACTTTCCCTTTATCATTTAAGTCCCCCATTTATGAGAAATATGAAAAACAGCCTGATTTGGATAATATACATGAAAAAGGACCCCAGCTTAGAAGAAATGCCAAAACCGACCCCATCATTTGCAAAAAATCGCTTGCCCCCTTGGAAAACTTGTCTTATGCATTTGAGGCTCGGGATTGTGATGAATTTGATGATACGAGATGGATTTTTGACAGTGGGGCCACTGATACTATGACTTATGATAGAAGTGCATATGTGAAATTTCATAAAACCCATAAGTCACATATACAAACTACCAATGGGGGTGTTACGCTAGTTAAAGGGGCAAGGACTATAGAAATATTCCCGAGTGTGCATATTTCGAACTGCCTCTATGCTCCGATCTATCTAAGAAGTTGATGTCTACTAGTCATGTGACTAAGGATTTAAATTGTACTCTGTTGATGCAACCAAACTTTTGTGCCTTACAGGATATCCGGACTGGGAAGATTATTGGACATGGCACTGAACGCCGTGGGCTCTATTTTATAGACGAGATCACTCGACAAGATGGTGCGGCGATGCTTGCTCACGGACCCACCACTCAAGAGACTTGGCTCTGGCACCGAAGAATGGGTCATACTTCTCCGGGTTATCAAAAATCTTTATTTCCCAAACTTTTTGTTCCTAAGGATTTTTCATGTGAAGCTTGTGCTTTGGCCACCATGAAGTGCAACTTTCTCGAAACAGAATTCTTTTACCACCTCGGGACTTAGGGGGAGAGTGAGAGACAAGGGAAGACTCAAGTAAACGACTCCCTTCGGTGGTATGTGCCAAGTCACTTTGATGTGGGACTAACAGAGCAAGTTGGCACTATCCATGAGCCGAACCCATCTACAGAAACGAGTCGAATGACGCTTTCGCCGCATTCCTTTGATCCAACCGTAATAGAATCCGAGGTAATATCTAGCCCACATCCTGAAAGTTGACCCGCCTAGTACAGAAAAGGAGGATACTACTATTGATCAAGATATTGGACAATAAGTGCTTCCCCCAAGGAGTACGAGAGGAGATTCTCCTAAGAGATACTCTCCTGAGAGAATAGGCAGAAAAAGTAGATACTTAGTGGCAAACTTCGCCGAGGCCAACATCTCCAAAATGACAAGAGCATTCCATACCTCGCTGTACGAGGAAGAGATACCTCGAACCTTTGAAGAAGCTGTGAAAATCAAACATTGGAGGGTGGCAATGCTAGTTGAGATGAAAGCATTAAAGAGAAATGGCACTAGGGAGATCAGTCCATTGCCCGATGGAAAGCATACAGTGGGGTTTCGTTGGGTCTTCACAATTAAATGAAGACCAGATGGAAACATTGAATGATACAAAGCTCAACATGTAGCAAAGGGGTACACACAAACCCAAGGGATCGACTACTCTGGGACATTTTCTCTCGTTGCAAAGATGAACGCTGAAAGAGTTCTTCTCTCAATTGTGGCAAATAGGGACTGGCCACTTCACCAGTACAATGTAACCAATGCATTCCTTCATGGAGAGTTGAAAGCTCCACCGGGATTCTCAGAAGAGTTCGGGCAAGGGAAACACTATACGCGCTAAAGCAATCTTCAAAGGCCTGGTTCGGAAGGTTTACAGAGGTGATGAAGAAGTATGGGTACCGACAGAGTAACTCCGACCACACACTCTTCATCAAACGGGAAGGGGAGAAGATTACTTGCTTGATAATCTATGTAGATGATAAGATTATTACTGGTGATGGTGTCGAGGAGATACAACAACTCAAAGGACATTTAGCTGCAGAATTCGAGATGAAGAATCTTGGCGACCTTAAATACTTCCTTGGGATTGAAGTACTCAGGTCAGGAAAATGAATTTTCATTAGTCAACGGAAGTATGAACTTGATCTCTACGCAGAGATAGAGATGTTGGACTGCAAGCCGGCGGACACCCCAATCGTTCAGAATCACGGCTTCAACTCATCAAAGGGGCACCCTCCACTGATTGGGAAAAATACCAGAGACTAGTTGGGAAGCTCACGTATCTATCCCATACTAGACCTGATATAGCGTATGCAGTGGGGTTACTCAGCCAGTTCATGCGTAGTCCTCAGGATGAACATTGGGAAGCAGCACTCAGAGTGGTTCGTTACTTGAAAGGGACTGTCGAACATGGAGTTTTATTCATGAAGAATGGGCACCTAGATATTCACGGATATACAAATGCTAATTGGGCAGGAAATTTGGTCGACAGACGGTCCACTGGAGGATATTTCACCTTTGTTGGTGGAAATTTGGTTACTTGGAGGAGTAAGAAATAAAAGGTGGTGGCTCTCTCTAGAGCCGAAGCCGAGTTTCGAGGCATCAAAAGCTGCTTAACCGAAATCCTTTGGCTCACGAGATTGATGAAGGAGTTGAATTTGGAATAACAGTAAAATTGCTAATTGTTGTGTGATAATAAAGCCGCGACCAGTATCTTAGAGAATCCAGTGCAGCATGACAGGACCAAACACGTCGAAATTGATCGACATTTCATAAAAGAGAATCTTGAAGAGAAGATTGTAGAAATTCCGTATGTGAAATCAGAAGGCCAACTGGCAGACATCTTGACAAATCGGTCTCTGCAAAAAGCTTTCAGGAGGTGTTGGGCAAGTTAAGTTTCGGAAATCCCATCACTTAATTTGAGGGGGAGTGTTGGAAGATCCGGAATATTCTGCAAGGCAAGGAAGATTGCACAAAATCAGTATATTCTGAGACTTTTTATTATAATGTACAACTCTTCATCTATTTTTATCTATTAATAAGTAAATATTTTTTATTATATTATGTTTTACTTATTCACTTATAATAAATTTTTAAAAATAAACATGTCCAGTCTCTTTCATTGTAGACTGAGTAGTGGACATTTCATCATAGTAAATGACGTAGTCAACATCTTGTAAAATCAAAACTAAATTTTACAATCTAAATAGGATTTGACTATGTATCGGTAATGATTTTGGTGTCATTCCAATAAATATTTGAACCAAAAACACTAAAGATACTGATGTGATATAGCACTGAATGGATCTAACAGAGAGATAAGTTTTTCTTGCTATGTACTGAAGGACTAGGTCTCGGAACTTCTTAGTGTATAATATTGAGCATACAACATTAGTTACATATGATAGAGTTTTGTATACTAGAAATCAGCTTTCGAGTGATTGAATACTGTAAAACTCTTATTTTATTTTTTAAGGAATAAAACATATCATTTTTGTCATAATGGTATTATGTTTTACATTTAATGGTTGTTTATTTACATGTTTAAATATATAAGAAACTTAACAAGTCAAAGCCTTTGTTTTAGTAGACCGGTTGTGGGCGTCGCCCACTTTAAGGTAATACGGTCAGTTCTAAACAAAGAATAAGCAGAATTTCACAACCCAGATAGGCTTTGACTACCTATCGTGAAAGGTTGCAATGTCAGTCTGCATATTTCTAAGTCTTACTGAATAAGATGACATTGATGTGTTATAACACTAAACGGATCTAACAGCAAGACATGTATTTATGCTATCTACTGAAAGACGAGGTCTTGATAAATAATTATTTCTTAATCAATATATTTAGTATTGAGCATACGTTATTGATTATGAATTACTTTAATTTATTAAATGGTGTGGGTTTTTCGCAACTCAATAATCCTGATATCTTGAGTATTGGTGATTAATAGGAGGAGCTCGAAACAAGGTTTTATTATTCGGAACCTAGCTAGTTGGAATTTAATTATTCCATGAATAATAAATAAGTGTTTCTTGCTAAGTCCATTCTTGGAATTAAAAAGATGTTAATTAATTAAGTCTATAGCAGACATTAATTAATTAATGGACATTTATATCTTAAGCGCGAGAAATAACCTTTTAAAAGTGGAAACTCGGATTACTTGTAATTTCAGATTTAGATGGGTAATGCAATATTATTACTGTAGTGGCTGATAATAATATTCCAATATAAGCTTGTATTAAATCGTGTGTTCAATTTAATTAGAAGGGCTAATTAGGTTAGACCACATCCAAACCTCCATAGATCCCTGACTAAGCCCAATATGTAACTTAATATAAATAGGAGAATAAATGAGAGACGGAAACACAATTTTTATTTTTATCCAAAATTTCGTCCACTTCTTCTCTCTGAAGGAGTCGACTTTTTCCTCTCATGCTTCATGTGGGAGTTCTGTCTTCTTTATTTAAGTCATAGTATTTTGATCAGATCAGCCCACACTGATATTGGAATACAGTTCGGGAACCAGTTAGAAGATTTGTGGTCTAGTATTGAAGATCATCACGTGGAGAAGTAGCAAGCCATCTACGATTCTTTGGAGAATCAAGAAGGTATTATTCCGTCTTCGTAGAAAAGCATGTTTTAGGTTTCAATTAATAAAAAAATATGTTTTAATTCAAGTTTTGAGCATGATACATGTGATAATTGCGCGAATAGAATTTGTCTAAATAATCTGCTAAATAGATCCAATTCTCTTATTTATTTGTGCTTTTGCTGCCAACCACATCAACACATTGCTTTGATTTATCAAAAAATGCTAGTTTTCGTAACCCAATAATCCTAATAAGTTGGGTAGTGGTAATTAACGTCTAGTGGTGCTAAGATTGTTATTGCACTGAATCGCGCCCCAAGAGAGTCAAGTTTGATACTACCCCTTTCCATGAAAAATAGAAACTTTCCGAACTTTCTATTTTATGACGTGGACCCACAATCCACTAACACTATTGTAATACCCCAATCTCTTAATAAAGTTTAAGGTTTATCAATACGTTCGTATATCAAGTAAATTCTTATATTAAAGTGAGTAGTACTTCAAATTACTATGTTTTGTTACTTTAAATCCTTTTGGATTTTATTAAAACCTAATGCCAATGTGAAAAAATAATTATGATCAACGAGTTTGATGTGCAAGGAAATACATGTTAGTGAATAATTGTCCAACTACATTATAGCTCAAATAGATATTAAATGTCTAATTAAAATATAGAGTCATTTCTCTACTAGAGGAGAATGCTCCAATAATATCTATATTATTACAAAGACGAGCTACACATAGTTGGTGCTCTATTATTGGAGAAACTCCAATTTCCGAAGCATGCTCGTACAATTGATGGGACAAGTCAGTAAATTGTATACGGTAAAAAGGTACAATGAATAGTGTGAAATAGTGCATGAATAGTGGAGTAGTGTTGCAGATGACTTCTTCTCCAAAATCCTCCACTCTCCCTTTTGTTTCAACAAGTGCAAAATGGGTAATAGGAATGGTTGGACATCATCAGCTACAAGAATAAATGTCCAGTACTAAATGATCATATAAATTTGAAATGATCACATTTAAGTTCACTGCGACATGCAAAGTAGAATTTTTTTCAAAAACTTCATAATGAGTTATCACAAATATATCATGCAAAGGAGTGGATGTGCTATAGTAACACTCCCTCCATCTCATAGTAGATGTCACACTTGGAAATTGACGCGGGATTTTAGGAGGTGTTGTTTTGTGTGTTAAGTGGAAAAAGAAAATAATATATTTATATTAATGTGAGAGGGAACTTTTTCTAGAAAATGTAACATCTTTTGTGTGACAAACTAAAAAGGAAAGTATGACATCTACTATGGGACGGATGGAGTAATATTTAATGTCGGAGAAGAAGCAGAATATAGTGGAAGTGATTTTTTTTCATCCATCAACACACCACAAACACCTTCACACTCAAAACTTCCAACACACTCATACTTTTTTTCAAGCAAGCACGAAGGAAAAGGGAGATTTGCAGTCCAACCAAATTTTTTTGCTTTTCATTTCAGTGGGTCTTTCATCTAAATTTCATATTCTTTTATTTAAGCATGTCATATAGTATGAGAGATCATATAGAACATAGATCAAAGTCAAGCATGCTCTTTATATTATCGAATACGCCATATTTTTGTTTCATATTCAAGAAACTAGACAAGCTCCTAACATGTTTCAATTTGGAAATAAGTATCTTACAAATGACAGCTCCTTTGAAAATTAATAACTGAAGATCGAACCGTTCAAATTTAATTTCCTTAGGTGAAATTGAATTTGGATGAGTTCTTTACCTTCCTTTAAAATTTCATAACGATTGGACAATGTTTGAACTTCCGATTGTGTACAAAACCGACACTGCTATTGTTGAAAACGACAGCCACTTCCGAAATTAGTAATGGAAGATCTAACCATTAAAATTTGATCTCCTTCTGGAAGAATGATGCTTTATCAGTCTTCTACCTTCGGTTAAAATTTCGGGACAACCAGATATTGTTTGGACTTCCGATCGTGAAGTAAACGAGACAGAGATGTTGAGCAGATACAAATAGGTAGGTTTCACGTATAGAGTTTCTGGGGTGGAGCCTATTATTGAATTATTTAAGTACTTGGACTAGTATTTTCAGTCCGTTTGTTGTTGGGGCATTTCAAGTATAAAATTTCATTTGGGCTTAGACTTTATTTTATGTTATGGGTCAACATTTACTAGTGCGTGATGGGGTTAAATTTTGATAGAGTTAATTGAACTATAATTAATTAATTCTTCATTTGGGATTAATTAAGTGTAATATTGGGATTAAATTAATTGCTTGAGAAATATCTTGAATTAATTTAAGTATGTGAGTTTGTACATTTTTTTTATTAAATTAATTAATCTCTTGATTAATTATACCAATAATTAAATTCTTTGGATTTAATTAAAGTGAATGAGTTTATGAAAGAGAGAAGAAAAATAGGATGCATATATCCTAGGAGCATATCATCCACTATTGCTATTTCCTTGAAGCTAAAGTAGATTTTTTTTCTTTTATTGGACAAGGTCCATTGCAAGGAATTTAACTCCAACTGAGTTAATATTGTTTTACGGAGTTTGGAAGTATACAGGGTGAACTTTTCTATCCTACATACAAATATGGATAAAAATATGAAGTATATTTCAGATAATATTTATTATGCAAATGATGTTGTCTTGCCATAAATATTTTATTTTATGTGATGATGTCTATCTGTTTTGGTTATACCGAATGTGCTATGCCAAAAATTATACTCCCTCCGTCCCCTAATAGGAGTCGCTTTCTTTGACGGGTACGAGTTTTAAGAAATGTAGAGAAAAGTTGGTTGAAAAAAGTTAGTGGAATGTGGGACACCCATATTTTTATATGGGTTTTATAATAAAATGTGAGTGGAGTGAGTTAGTGGAATGTGCCATTTATGGTAAAAATGAAGAGTGACTCTTAATGGGGGGGGACGGCCCAAAATGGAAATTAGCGACTCTTATTCGGGGACGGAGGGAGTAAATCGAATTCGGTCCAGCAAGGGGAGAGTCCCTACTCGGACTAGTGTACACGTGGACTGTGTGTCATCGAAGGGTTGGCAGGTCTGGTGACGTGCAAAGTGGTCACTTTCCCAACACAAGATGTTTTAGATACGACGAATTACTGAAAGAACTTAGATTGCACAATTGAACATTTTAAGTATGAGAATTTGGTAAGCTTGGGCTTTTATGAAAAACCCCTTAGTATTACTGTGACTGATGGCTTGACAATATTTTAAATGTATAATTGTATCTTTGGACAATGTGTTCACTGAGTACCTTTGTACTCAGCCCTGCATTTATTTCTAAATGTGCAGGTTGAGTTGTGATGGAGTGGAGGGTGTTGATCCAAGTAGGGCTTGCTTACTCCTGTGTCTATACAGTACTCTCGGAGGTTCATTTCTTCAAACATGGAACCACGTTCATTTGTTTCCGCATCATTATTTAAGCAAGTTAAATCCTGCTTTCCCTTTATGACTCTGACAAATACTCCATAAACAGTATTGTATGAACCTTGAACTCAAATCTTTATGATCGAGCGAATCCTATTCAAGTATTCTATTTGAGATGCTCGTAATCATATAAATTGGCTATATGTCTTTTCTTAATTTCCATCCCTAATCACGGTTAACCGAGTTTTACTATTCTTAGTAAAATGTGGTCGTGACAACTATTTTCACTATTTTTTCTCTTTATTTATCTTACTTTACACATTTTTTTTATCTCTCTTACTTTACCGAACTATACATTAAAATCCGTGCCGTTTCAAAAATTTCTATTTTTAAAGGAAGGAGGTAGTAATATTTTGATTACTCGTAATATGGATATGGATGGATTCTTAATATTATTCTCTATTATGGTCCAAAATAATATTCTGTTGAAATTATATTAAACTAGGGATCATTTTAATTGATTAAGTCCAACATGTAAGACCAATGCAATATCCTTGAATCCTAATATATCTGGCTCATTATAAATCTATGGAAAGGGGACTAGACATATGACATAAATTATATCCTCATAAGTGAAAATTTAAAAAACTTAGCTCCATCACAGAGATTTTCGAAAATCTCACAAAAAATTCGATTTATGTCTCTTTTCTAGATCAAGTCCTTTACATGTGATCAGTTTTAATTTGTCGATAAAAAGATCATACCTTGAGTTTGAGAACAGATCGGAAGATTCGTATTGAGTATCAAGATCATTACGTGAATAAGCACAATCAATTGTTGATTCTGTGGAGAATCAAAAAGGTATATTGTCTAACCATAAATATATGTTTAGGACATTAATTTCCTGCAAGAATTATTGCGCTAACATGCTTATTATTCGAATGAATATGACTGGCAATTAATCCTATAATCACCTAAATAAATACTTTTGTAAATTTATTTAGTTTGTTAATCTTATGTTAAAAACTCAACACACAACACATGCACTAGAAAGTATAGTTCGCAATGATTTGTTTTCAATTTAAGGGAAATTGAATTTTTCGGAGATGGCTTAGCAAATGTTGTACATGATCCTTTACGGCTTTGGGAGAAGAAAAGGATAGGACTATTTGGGGTTTGCCGAAATATGACTGATAAGGCTAATTTCATGCATAGGTCTAGGGCTTTAATTCGTGAAATTTCTGGGTCTAACACACGTTTTAAGCCAGGTGTGTGAAGATTTTCGCCAGGTCCAGCAAAGGAGGGAGACAGTTGCGTGGACCTAGGAAGAAGGCGAAAGAGTGGACATTATGTGGAAAATTGCTCGACGGAGGAAGCCTCGGAGTTGAAGGGTAGAATAGAGATTCTACGAAGACTCTAGAAGGTTATGTCCGCGTCTATAAAAGGAGAAGCATGCACGCTGGAGGGATCTTCTCGGTGGGAGACCTCGAGAACAGCTTGTAGCTTAGTTCACTTTTTCACACACTTGGGTTCTTTCGTGGGGAGATTCAGGGCGTACTTGGGGTTCACCTCTAGTTTTCATACATTCGATCTGGTCGTAACACCGTCCTTCTTTAGGGCGAAGAAACAATTTATTTTCCGTTTTCGTTTCTGCTGAATTCGCCGAGCTTCCTGTTCGAAGCTCGGACCTCTTTGTTTTCTGGATATTTCTCTGTTTTTATGCAAGTTTCGTTTTAGCTTATGCCGATTGTGTTGATTCTTTTGTTTGTTGATTATGTTTACTAGAATTCTGAGTTGGATTGTTGGAGTTGGTTGTTTTCGAGGTTGTTTTCTGGATTATTGCAGGTTCGTGGTTGTATCTGGGAGAATGGAGTTTGTTTGTGGATGAATCGGGCTTTTAACTTGCTGATGTTGTAAGGCTGTCTGTGATTGTTGGGATTTGGAGTTGATCTGAGCAGATCTATGAGAATCGGAGTTATGGAGTTGATTTTGCTGGGTGTTGAGTTCGGATGGCTTGGATCCGGAGTGGATTAGCATTCGACGTGAATCTGAGCCGCGTTGATTTATTTTATGCCCTAGCCTACGTGTTTTCATTTCATTTCGCCTAGTTTATATAGATCTGACGTACGTCCGATTCGTAGCAAGTTTTTCGGCGTCCCGATTTCTATATTCTGTTCGAATCTAGGAGTATGCTCTGTTTTTCTCCATTTACGCGTCTGAGTTGGTTAGGAAATTGCATGAGTTTGTTAGTTGCAGCTTTTCCGTACTTACCTTATTTGAATGTCATGGTCCCACTTTTTTTCTCTCTGCCTAGTCATATTTAGTCAGTCATTTACACGTGTCTAGTGAAATAATTGTTTCTTTCGGCGTTGATGTCTGATTTTATAAGTGTTCTGTGTCCTAGGTCTAGCATTTCATTTCC
>NW_024599080.1:0-19331 GCF_004379255.2 Salvia splendens | reverse complement strand
ATTTGGAAGTCTAGAACCAATTGACCAAACACTGCAGTAAAACAAAAGATACATTAAAGCTTAGTCTTGACCAAAATTATTAGCTGCATGAGTTTGTGTTCTGACTTCATAATTGTTCTTCCAGTTGATTAATGTCACTATCCATTACTACTGATTTAGTGCACTTGTTGTTCTAGTTTCTTACCATAGCTCAAAAAAATGCAGATACTACTCGTATAGAGCTTTTATTGATTTTGGATTTCCAGATATTTTCATTTCCCGTGAGGTAAACAGCCTCGTATGTTTGTGCATGTGCTATTAGTTGAGCTTCAATTATTTTGATGCAAATGTTAATTTCAGACATTCGGATGGTCTCCAGCAGAAGGAAAATTGCATATGGTTGGTGATTATTTTAGTCAGTCTGAGGTATTGTTGATTAAAGAAACTTTAGTCATTTGTAAGTTTTGTGATAATAATTAGTTCCTTGAAAAATTTTCATGTTTTCTTATAAATTATAGTATGAAACATGATTGCTAAAAAAGTATATTAGATTCTTGGCACCATAGTTCTTAATACGTCAGCAATAATTGTTAAGATTATGCCTCTTTGTTCCTTCTGTGTGGCTTTTCGTTACTTGATTTGTGCTTGGCATATACTAAGAGCCAGTTGTCTTGATTCTCCATTGGATTTTGGATCATTGTTTCTATTGTTTAGAGAAGTAAGAATATAGATCAAAGAAGAATCAGTAATTGCTGGTGAATGGTCTGTGGTACACTGTTAAACCATAAAGATGAAGCCTAATTACCTAATCTTGTTAATTTGGATATAACATGGGGCTATTTGAATCTTGTGGAGTAATAAGTACGACAAAAAAATTCGATCAATAAGCACTAAGAAGAATCTGTAGTATTGATAATTGTACTGATGGGTATGGTGTTGGATTAGTAGTGATTAGCTAATCACTACTAACATGATCAGTAGAATGCATGTCCTCAGTAGATGGTCTATTGATGATGGTGTGAAATTTTGTATTCTCTTTCTTGTTCTTGATAGTGAATTCCAGCTATCCTCTCGTAGACGTAGATCTTTACGAGCAAACTCTGTAAACATCTTGTTCTTGGTTCTTTGGTTTACAGTTCAGTTGCTTAGTTCTTTTCACTGCATCTCTGCATTTTCAAGATCTGATTGTCAAAAGTTCACCTTTTCCAAATATTGAAGTCTTGCATTTGTGCTTATGCTTCTGATAAGTACTTGATCTTGTAGAGATATGAAAGACACACAAATTAATTCTCAAATGGTTCATATACTCACATTGCTAATCTAATGTGCAGTGGGAGGTGATTAATGAGGTACTGGGCCCAAATTCCCGACATCTATTTGAGGTTTATGCTCTCAAGCTCAGTAATGATTACCAAAAGTAAGCACTATTAATAGGCTAAATTTCTTTACATGTACTGGCCAATAGTGAGTTTTATTGCAAACTATGCATTTTCTCTTAGTAATCATCTTGTTCTAGTTCTCTAGGTTTAGTTTTTTGCTTACAGACTTCCTAAAAAGGTGGCTAAACATGTATATCCTTCCAATCACAGGTTGAACTTTGAGAATACGTTTGAAGATATCATGGACCTGTATCTGGCATACCTGCAAGTACGGTTCTAATACGTTTAAATTTTGATCTGCATTTCCATTTCTTTTCCCTTTTCTTATGATGGGCATGAATGTTCCACATCCCTACAGAAAAACCCTTAGTTCTGAAGTTTTGGCATGTATAAGATTCCTATTGGTTCATTGTTCAAGATTGCGTGTGGATGACGAATTTTAGTAGAGGCAGTCAATTTTTTATTCCCAGATAATATGTTTGCATTGCAAGAATTTACTCTACCCTGTATGTTGCTCATATGTTTGCTTTTTAGCAGAAATATGAAAAAGCTATTCATTTTTCTCGAGCTCCGCATTTGTTTTCTATTTAACACTATTTCTCTGCTATAGGTAAGCGTTGTAAATCCAGCCATGGAAAAAGCATTATTGCTCCTGGAAAAGTTTGCTGTTGATGCACAAAATGGGAAAATCCCGGAGGATACATTACGAGTTGGTGCTCCTTGGAGGCATCCCCCTAAAACAGATATAGCAGTGTGGGCAAAAATTCAACTAATGGACTTCATTCAGTCTCTAGTGAATGCAGGATTTGCGGTAAAACTGAACCTAAAACTGTGGAGCTAGTTCTTTTCAATGATAAAGCCACATTTAGTCTGTGATTTGTACTTGGCTATATTGTTCGTCATTTTATTTCCTTCATCAGAAATAAGGTCTGGTCCTCATTTACTTTGTTATATTATAGTCAAAATATTACTACTCGATGAATGTTATGTCCGTTTAAGCGATTCAAAAATCAGGGGGAGTGCTTGGAAGTAGTCTAGTTTTCTAAATTGGTATTTGAGTTCTTCGGATGTTCTGCTCATGTAAATGAGTTGGTCAGTTGAATTTCTGAAAAAAATAAAAACATGATTTTCCTTAATATTCAATGCAGGTTAATTACTTTGCTGACTGGAGCCTCGAGTTCTTGGAGGATCCAGCTGCTGATGCACTGCTACAGGTAATAATGACTTTTGTTTTCTTTACTTTGTCACTGTAACATTGGATTCTTAGTTCATTATTTGCCTTTCTCGGCATTCCACAAATCAAGGTTGCGCTATTGTCTCTTATATGCGCGTGCACATTTTCTACACGAACTACCTCACACCTGAATTGTGGAGTTTCTACTTCCTGTAAGCTACAGATGGCAATCATCTTGTGAGCTTTTTCGAACTTCCTTGTTTTTAAGAATTTCCTATGTTTCCATAAACCATGAAGGGTAACAGAAGTGGTGCTTTATAGAAGATATGCCATGATTAGTCCTTTATTACGACAGACAATTATAGTACTTAACACATGTTAACTCTCCCGCTATCCAGCTCATATCAGAGGGTATAGCATACTTTCAACAGTATCATTTTCTAAATCAAATACATTCTGCAGGTTGGTTTGTTGTACACCCAACGTGATCCATCCTATATTCGCCCCGTCAGCCGTGGGATCCAGAGGTGCCTTGTTAGATGGTAAGATATGCTGATGCATGAGTTCGATTCAGTAGCTGAACAAAGTGCCTTTTGTAGCATGTCCTGATATATAAGTGTTGCAGGCTTGTTCAAGAACGGCTAAATCTGAGCTTAAAACATTCCTTTCACTTCCAGTGGCAGCGTGTTATAAGAGGCCGTAGCTATCGGCACTTGTTGAAACAAGTTGGAGTGAAATAGTATATAGCGGTACTTTCAAATTCTCTCGATTTACTTTACTTCTCATGATATCATCTGTCGTATTAGAATTCAATATGTAACTTTGCTGCATTTCTAGGAGACACCACAACTTGGCCGTGCCTCTGAACCCCATCTCTTTTAACGATAAAACAAATAATTAGAAGCATGCGGAAAATTAAGCATCACTTTTATAACCATAGCAGTCTATAGTCTTATATCGGGCTTCTTGTTTATGTTCATGAATGAAATAAAAAATTTCATTTTCACATTGAACTATTGCGATGCAGCATCGGGCTGTTCTTGTATATGGCCTAGTTAGTGAAAAACGCGCCACTCCATGAAATTAAGTGATTCTATTTCAGGCAACACAGCAGCAATAGTTCGTCTCATGGTTCAGAGTACTCTTCTGCCATCAAAACTACACAGTAAGTCATCGTTTACTAATACCTTGTGCTACATCTTTTATCCGAATCAGGATTCTTCTTATAAACAAATAGAGCATTGTATATTTTCTTTGCCTTCAGCTTCTGCTTAAAACCAACTATCTATTTTGCTGCTGTCTGTCTTCCTGCCAATCACGTGGAACTCTACCTTGTTATCTGTTTGCTGCTAATAATCATGCGTTGTTCGTTTTCAAAAATTGAAAACAGAAGAAAAAGGTGCCGAAGTTGCAAGAATCAATATAGACTCACAAGATTGATAGCTTAGAGTTTGTGTTCTGTAAATAGCTATGATACTGACTTGCAGTTTCCTTTCTGCTGCAGTTGCACGAATTTTGTTTATGGAAGTGAAGATCCAATTTTTGAGAGTCAATTCAATCAAATCCATTTTTTTATACTACAAATTTTTGAAGCACATATACATGGTGTTAAAAATTTGTATTATGTGGCCACATTTTAGTGTTGAGGATGTGAAACTGTGGTGGTTTATATTTGTGGATGTTTGATTAAGAAGAAATTAAATAAAAGCTAGGCTGATTAAATAAAGGTGGTGGTTTATATTAGTAATACCTTTTTCATGATTTCTCAGTATTTGCGATTGAAGGCGTGGACTTTTCTTTTTGAAGATTGATTTTGTTTTCTAACTCTAATTATATATTACTCCCTTCGTTCCACCGAAGGTGACCTACTTTTATTTTTGGTTTGTCTCAAATAAAATCACTCATTGCAAAAAAAGAAACATATTTATCTCTATTTTATTCTTCTTTCATCTCTTTAGTTTATTATCATTCTAACTTTATTTTATTTCTTATTTTATTATCTCTTCATTTAACTCGTTTAGTACAATTTTCTTATAAAATAAACATTTTAAGAAAATTATTTTTAAAGAATTAAGTGGAGAGATAATAAGTAGAAAAGTGAAAAGAGAATAAAATAAGAGCGAGCAAAGTTGTTATTTTTTTTGCAAAAAAAATAAATGACTCAAGGAGTATTTTTTTTCCTTTTTTGTTTTATTAATCCAACCTCATTTTTTTAATTGCCTTTTTTTTGTTTTTTTACTAATCCATATCATTCAAACAACATCGTTTTGAGATTTTTTTTAATTATGTTAGAAAATTACAATTTCACACATCATTAAAATATAAAAGCATTATTTACTTTTACTGATATCGCCCCTTTAAATTTTATCAATGCAAATAGAATAAACCCAGGTTTATCAAACAAGATCCTCCATTTCACAATCTTATATTCAACCATTGGAGTGTCGTCACAAAATATTAAAAAATCTAATGATTTTCCATCAAAAGATTTACTAAAATATTCACGAAAACAATCCAACGATTTGAATAAAAAATGAAACACCGTTTTCAGTATTCAAACTCTATTAGCTACAAAAAAAATGGGTGGAATTTGGAGTGGATTGAATTGTTTTCGAGAACAAATGATGAATTTCAAATGGATTAAATATGTGTGGTTAAGGAAGCTTGTGAATGAATAAAGGTAACGGTGGTGGTTAAGATGGTGAAATCACATGATAATTTGTCTGCTAAAATCCACAACAAATCACGAGGAACAATCCACCTTGAGCATGAATTTTTGCATACAATCATTGCAAATTATTCAATTTAAATAAAAGAATAATAGCCTAAAGATACACCAACTATTAATTTATTAGTATAATTTTAACCATGAATTTTGGTATATTAAAGAAATCAAAATATTTGGATCGTAAAAAAATGATTAAAGTACTAAAAGTTAGTACTATACATTTTTCACCATATTAAAAATTCATAGTAGTAAAAATCTGAATGCGCCAATAGTTGATAAGTACTCCTTCCGTCTCAAAGAAGATGACTCCTATCTTGGGTGACACAGAATTTTATGCATTTTTATTTTGTGTATTAAGTGGAGAGAGTAAAGTAAGAGAGGGAGAATAAAGTAGAAATAAAAATGTTTCCATTTTAAGTAATGAGTCATCTTGGTTGAGACAAACCAAAAGGGAAAATGAGTCATTTTTAATGGACAGAAAGAGTACTATATAGCCCTTAGATTAGATATATAGTCATTTCAGTCAATTATTGACACATTTGTTTTGGACATACTTTACTAAATATTTAGAAATGTTGAAAATTGTGTTAAATCGGTGGCAACTGAAATGCCCAAAAACAATAGTATTTCGTCCACATAAAAATTATATTTAGGGTATACATAAATTTTAAGAAATGTTAAGAATATTGAGTTGAAAATATTAGTGAAATATGAAATCCACTCTTTATATTAGTTTTATGATAAAATGTGAGTGAAGTGATTTAGTGGAATGTGTGACCTACTTACCTTTTATGGTAAAAGTGAAATGTGGTTCTTATTGTAGGACGGACTGAAATAGCAGAATGTGACTCTTATTGTGAGAGGAATGATAGAGTAACATTTTTTAAAATAATTTAGCAAATCTAAAAAAAATTATTTCTTATATGAATAAGAATAGCATAGATGTGATTAAAGTTTCGACATGGAACGAATTCATAATTCTCAAATTTAACTAATTAAATAAGAATGTATTTATAAATACTAATTTGAACTTAAAATTAGTAAAATATTTATGAAAGAAATCAACATTGTTTAGGGGGCCCTCCACCCCTATGTAAATGTGTGTTAAAATATATTATTAGTTGAAGTTGTGTATAATAAAGTATCTTAAAAACGTGGCATGCTTTATGAAATAACTGAAAGGATCTGTAATTAATAACGGGATAAAATTAAATTATTTGTCCATATCATATTTTTCTGTCACATACTACTATCATCCAAAAATTTTTTTGTCATATTTTGTATGTTACAAATATTTATTAACTATTTTAGACAAATCTAGTATGTAGTGGACGTGGTATTAAAAAGTTTCTTTTAAATTTAATTAGTGATAAGAAGAAAAAATTACTTATAAAATTAGTTAGTGATAAGAAAAAATGGTAAATTTATTATATTTGTCCATAACAATTCCATGAAGATCCAGATAATTAAACACTGCCAATAATTTGCATAGTTGACAAAATTAGAAGTTTGACATCATTTTAAAAAAAAAAAAAATTACACTCATGTATGAAATATATGCTTCATGGAGAATAAGTTTTATCCCAAAATTAATTTGGATTTTCCTTTCAATTGTTTTTAGCAAATTGAAATAATGTGTGTTTGTGCAGTGAGTGTTTATGATAGTACTATTTGTATATCTTTATAAAAAATGTTCTAAACAAGAATTAGCAAGCAACGAAATATTATTAATACAAAAGCGGTTTAAAAGTAGAATAATAATAATAATAATAATATAATATAATAATAATAATAATAATAATAATAATAATAATAATAATAATAATAATAATAATAATAATAATAATAATAATAATAAAACAACGAAGTCCACTGACTTTATACGATGAATTATATGGAACTTAGTTTCCTAGAAGGGTCAGTATTATTTTGTCACATATATTATATATTAAAATTTATATCTATATTTAAATATAATGGATCTGATAATTGAGACCTGATAGATACGTGTATTCATGGCTCATCTCAAATGGTATCCAATGCAAATGTCAATGTGCATCCTTCTCCTACCACATATATAAATTAATTACAAATTATAATATCAAGATAGAATCAAATAGAAATCTAATCGGGAATATTTTCTTATATGAATCTCGATTGTCATGAATTAAATATTAATCGTAATGTATAACACATATAAATCTTGATATTATTTGACTACTTGCCTTGTATAATATACATCGAAGAGAATGATTAAATAAAAAATAAATCTCTTTACATTAATTAAATTCAACTCGGTATTATATGATACTAGTATTATAAAAAAGTTTTACTGTACAAAAATAAATTTAGTGATAAAAACACCTATAAATCAATTTTGACCATCTATTTAATCAAGATGTCCGATAAAAAAATGTATCGTAGTGTAGTTTTTGGCGACACATTCTTATAATTCACAATTATTTGTATTTTAATTTATCTCTTAGAAATTTAGACATGGCATGGAGTAAAAATATATATATATATATAAATATGGTTAAAGGGGGGGTGGATTTTGGGGGTGGGAGAGAGGTGGCAAACATGTTGAGATTAGATAATTAATGTTTTTTGGAAACATTCTCATTGATTAGATTGGAGTAAAATCCAAGCAGTAAAATTTAATAATCGATAAAGTTACCATGTGAAATGTCTTATAATTATCAATTATAGTTCTAGAAAAAGAAAAAGAAAAAAAATAAAAGGAGAATATTTTTATAATTATATTGATTAGATGCACATGCACCACTGTAATATGTTTATAGATAGATAATTTTACTTCATGAAGCTATAATAGTCTTAAGAAAAACTATACTTAGCTATAAACTTTTACACAACGATTCACATAAATTAATATTGAATGTTAAAATATATTATACAAATAAAAAATAGTACTACTATTTAGTAAATTAATATTGAATGTTATTATACAAATAAAAATAGTACTAATATTTAGTATAGGCTGAAGCTCCTCTTAGCTCTTATTAATTATCACTAATTTTTAATTGTGTTTTTGCACATCTTTGCTTATTTTCTTGGATAGTATCGATTCTCTCTTCCTCGGATTAAAACAAAAACAGATTCTTCCTCGTAATCCGCATGTACAGTAGTAGTTTTCGAACATATGAATATATAGGAATTAGAAATAATTGTGTGAATATAATACCATCCCTATTTGCAATGTGATTATAAGTATATTAGTTTTTTAGGAAAATGCATTCCCCTAACAAAAATAAGGCTTTGTAGCAAATTTATAATGGTTTTACATTTATCTGGTGATGATGCTGATTTGAAGTCTCGATCTATTGATTAACATAAATATATTTATTATCTATTAAGTAACACTTCATTCACGCACTATCAAGTTGAATACATCAAATTCACGACCATTTTTTTTATTTCTAACATTGTAACGTGAATGAAACAACATTGTCTCACGTTTGAGGTCAATCAACCTAGCTTTTCAAAACTTTCGCAAAGATACTCGCCTTAAACTGCAAAACAACGTTTTTTTATCAACCTTAGTAAAATATGTGTCACATAATCGTATCTAGTTGTCAGTTGTATTGTCCAACATTATAAAACTATGTGCCAGGATTACACAATTTCAACTTTTTATACTCAAATGTAGTACTAATATTTATTCTCAAAATCATAACTAAACCACTGGCTATACCTTCCACAATTTATTTAAAGTTATATTTCAAGGCGAAACAAAAAAAATTAAACCGACAAAAATAGAAAGTGGGGAAAAAGCAAGTTGGTTTAGAGCCAAAAGCGTGTGAGGGGATGGTGGTGGGAGCCCTTTCATTTTAGCACTTTTATTACTTTTTCAAGTAACGTAACTTCTAAACTTGCTATTGTTGCTAATCTCTCTCTCTCTCTCTCTCACACACACACACACTATACATATATACTTAGCATTCTTCATGTGGACTGAATTGATTAATTAATTTAAGACACCTCATAACTAAGGTCAGTATAAACAGCAGAGCATTAGTATTACTTTAGACAGCAATGGGAATAATGAGACCAATTGTCATCTAAGTTAAGAATCTCTTTTTTGGTCTAAAATAGGATACATTGCTTCTGATTTCTGCATTAGAAGTGTGATCACTAAGGTTTTTATACTATTTTAAAGTGATTCTCTAAGATTGTGGCTTACTCTAATGAATATAAAGTAAATAAATCATCAAAAATTTGGTAATACATCGTACTTTTCGATACGGTACAGGAAGTATGGTATAATCATCGCTTCGATAGTGTTGGAGACTTGCAATGACTCATCTCTAATATGGTATCAGAGCGGGCTCAACTTGATAATTGATTTTATCTCATTATCTCTTCTCTTGCATACCCACGTGACGGAAGTCTGATGTGTCATTCCGACCCACACGTGAGGGGACGTGTTAAAAACTCTTAAATCTTATCCCGCATTGACTTGGTGGTGATCCTAGCCCCTCTATATAAGTATGGATAATTGTATCAAACAATTTTGATATAAAATGATTGGTATTTAAACTATATTGTAAAAAAAGTTGGGTGTATCATAATTTACAATATAGTATGGTATAACGCAAATATAGTATATGACATAATTGAAAATGCTTCTACCAAAATTAAATATACTTGGAAATTTTATATAGTTTTTTTTATTTATATCGATATTTTTATATATTAAGTATACAAGTATAATGTTTTCATTACTTCTCTTACCAATCTAGTGGTAGCGTAACTCATAGCTTTGATGAATTGCAAAATCTAGGTGAGATGTATAATAAAGATGGAAGATTGCAACTTTAAAATCATTAAACCCTCAAAACAAGCAAGAAAAAAGCACTTTTCAAGAATCCTTTTTTAAAGCTCAAGTCATCGTAAGTGAGATACAAGGAAAAGGCAAGTTAATTTAAACAATGAAAATTGGTCTATTTTAATTTACTCTACTCACAAAATATACAAAATTCAATGCGTAAATTAATATCCAATCAAAATCCAATGGGGATAAAATTAGAGGTCTGGACCAAATATCTGGCTCAATTAATTTCTGTTAATTTTTATGTAGCACTCTATATATATTTCATTTTACCAATAAGTAATAATACGCAGTATCATTAAACAAAAATAATACTAAGAGCATCCACAACCGTGCTCTTGCCAGCGAGCACGGTTGTGGGCCCGGACCCACTTTTTCTGTCTGCTCTCTGGCAAGAGCACAACACCTACAGCAGTGTTCTTCCGCAAGGACGAACACAATTCAATTTAAAATTCAATTAAACAAAAACATTTCTATAATATTAAAATTCATTATAAAAACCTAAATAATATTACAAATGACAAATAAAATAAAAACCGCATAATTAAAATCCTAAAAATAAAAAATTACATAATTAAAATACTAAAAATTAAAAATTACGTAATTAGACTCCTAAAAATTAAAAATTACATAATTAAAATCCTACAATTTGAGATTGAGAGAGTTGTTTGGTATAGTGTCATTTTTTTGTGTTTGAAATGAGACTATTTATATATGAAAGTATGAATTTTGAGGTAAAATAATGAAAAAAATAAATTAAAAGTGTGGAAAAAATGGATATATTTTATTAGGAAGTGAGAAAATATTTTTTTTTATTAATTTTTAATTTTTCATATTTTTTCGATTAAAAATAATAATAATAATAAAATGATAAATCAACGGGCCAATCAGAGCATGCCACGTCGACGCCTCGTGGTCTTGCCGTTGGCACGGACGTGCTCTTAGCTAAGAGCACGTCCGTGCCAGCGGCAAGAGCGCAGCGGCGGCGGAGCTCGTCCTTGCCAACGGCAAGAGCACGAGGCGTCGACGTGGCATGCTCTGATTGGCCCGTTGATTTATCATTTTATTATTATTATATTTTTAATCGAAAAAATATGAAAAATTAAAAATTAATAAAAAAAAATATTTTCCCACTTCCTAATAAAAATCCATTTTTTCCACATTTTATTTTCATTATTTTACCTCAAAATTCATACTTTCATATATAATCAATATTTAAATATTTAAAATAAACTATAAAAAAAAAAGAGAATGCCCCACATTGTCACAAAGACATCAATAAATATAGATCTAAATCCAAATCTTTACATAATTACACTGAGAAATAGTCTTACACGAAAAATTTCTAAATGGACATGACGCCGAAATTGTAAAAGAAAACTATTTTTTTCGACCAAAAAAGCCAACTAATAATAACGAAAAGATGGTCCCACATTGACACGAACATGCTAATAAAACACACATCCAAATCTAAATGAGAAAGGAACGAAAAAATTCCTTTCAAGAACTTGCAAAATCACCATAAAAATTATTATCTCAAACACGTCAATAAATACAAATCTATATCCAAATTTTCACAAAACACGTCAAACACGATCACACGTGAAGTTCTCTTAAATAATACTATTCCCCTAACAAAACTCATCACGTAAATTGTAACTGAGAATCTCACGACTGTTTTTTCTGACCCTAAGGCATCGATCTCATCCAATTAAAAAGTGTATTATTAAAAATAGGCAACAAATAATGAGAAAAAGAAAACAACAAAAAAAGCTTTTCAAGAATGGCAAATTTAGCCTTAAAAATGGCAAACCAACCATAAATTTCATGTGCCAAACAACCAATAATGAAAAAGAAAAAAGTGAGAGATGGCCCACGTTATCTCAGATACGTCGATAAGCACAAATCTCGATCCAAATCCTTACATGTTCACGCCGTTAAACTGTCACACACAAAATTCCCCAAGTGAAACCCAACACATTAACTGGAATAAAAAAATCCACAATCGTCTTCCGGTGCAAAAGGCATTTATCTCATCCCGTAGAATGCGGATATCAAAACAAGCAACAACAAATGGAAAAAAGAAACAAAAAAATCCTTTCAATAATAATAAATTCAACCTCAAAACCCGCAAGATCACCACAAATTTCACGCGCGAAACAACCTACAGTCCACAAAAAGGAGAGAACCGGTCCCACATTATCCCAAACACACCGATAAACACAAATCTAGATCCAAATCTTCACACAACCACACCGTTAAACTATCCCACAAAAAATTCCATATAGATAAATCTCCAAACGAGCACATCGTTAAACCGTCTCGAATAAAATTCCCCCAGCAAAACCCGACGCCACGGAATCCATTATCCCAAGCCAAAACGCGCCGTTCTCATCCCAAACAAAATATGCAGCCAAGAACCAACTAACTAAAGCGAAAAGAATCCAAAACCACTTTTCATGAATAGTAAAACCCCAAATTACATGTGACCATTGAAAAAGCAAATAACAAAAAGTGGTTACAAACAAACAAAACTGTGAGTTTGGAGATGATGCTGAGATTAAAAAGAAATAGCCCAAGATAGAGATGCATCTTCTCCAAAAGCAAATACTATCTCTTGACATAGACATGTTACAAAAGTTCATCTCATGTTTGTGTAAGAATAAAGAAATCCCACCCCACATTTTTTCCTCACTCAATAACCTTACTTCGCACGCCTCCTCCCCCCCCCCTACCCCTACCCACCCCTACTATACATATATACACAATAAATTTCACATTTCACACACAAACAAACCATCTCATTTTTTTTTCACATTCATAAATCTCATTTCCCTCTTTTTCTCTCTCTCTTGGCCCCCCCATCAGCCCCCCCTGGCTCGCGTAACGATGTCTGCAGATCTCGAGATCAGAGCCGTCCCAATCATGAAGGCGGCGGCGGCGCCGCCATCTTCTCAAGAATCGGAGAAAGTGGCCATGAGCAGCGAGTGCTATACGCCGAAGTCGGCGGAGCACCGGATTCCGGCGGTGGTGAGCTGCCCGCCGGCGCCGAGGAAGCCGAGGCGAGGGAGCCTCCTCGCGTGCAAGAGGAGGTTCTACGAGCTCGACTTCTACGAGGCCGTGGCCGACGACCAGATCGAGTCGTTTTTTAGGAGGGCCGAGGTGAAGCGGAGATGCGTAGTGTAATTACGGCGGCGGCGGCGGCGGTGGTGGTGAATTTTTTTTTTATGTTTTTTTTAATTGATAGTGAATGTGAATTAATTGATTGGCTTGATGAAAGGTTCAAGCTTATGATTATTATGATCTTTTCTTTTCTGAGATGTGTATATTTTTTTTTGTTTTTACATTTAATTGAGCTATCTTGAGATGGATTCAAACCTTTTATCTCTCAATTAATCATTCATCAACTATAAAATTTTCAATTGATTCAGGTGGAAAGTTTTATAAGATGGATGGAAAGTTTTATTCCTCATCAACTATTAAATTTTCATTTGATTTTGAGGATTTGAGTAACGCTTACCGGAAATAGAATAGCATGGTTTATAATGGACACCCACAAATAGAAAAATGAGATTTTTAATTACTGCAATTTCTATAGTTGGAATTAGTAACTGATTTGGGAGGATGATGTTTTTGTAAAAAAAAAATACGAAATTTTGCAAATAAGACTAATTCATTGGCGTAAATTTCTTCATTTTTCGATCTGTCCGATTTTATTAGTGTGGGATGATTTGGTGATGAATGATCATGACAACTATGGTTGTCTTTTTTGAATTGGGAAAACACATATTTTATCATTAGTTTGAATTCATTATTTATTTATGTGGTTAGGAAATTGCTGTCACACTATCGATTAATTTAATTAATTTAAAAATATTACGAACTGATCCAAAATCATGGCATGTGGAATGTGATCTACAGCATCATGTTATAAAACATTATTTCATTAACTAACAAATTTTAAAAATAAAATAAAGTGCCATTATTTTTGTAATGTAGTCACAATATATATTAAAAAGAAAAAACGTACTCCATAAAGTAAAAAATTATTTCATTAATTAACAATTTTAAAAAATCAAATAAAGCACTATTATTTTTGTAATGTAGTCACGATATATATTAAAAAGAAAAACATACTATAAAATAATTATTGCCGTAACTGAAAGTTTGATTGTTTTTAATGTTATTGAATGGAACTAGTACTGATCAAGGAGTATTCAATAGCCAAAAAATTAGATAAATAAATGAAGTGTAATATACTTGTGAAAAAAAGTTAAATTGATGACTTTGAGTAAAAAATATAGGTGAGGTTGGTTAGTTGCTTTTCTTTCACGGAACGTACTTTTCCAAATGAGCTAATTAATTAATTAGTTAGTTAATTAGTAGTATAAGAAGAAAAATTATTATTTTAAATTCATGGTTTGGAAGAAGAAATGGGAAGTTTTGATGGGATCATCAATGGTAATATTGTAAGTATTAAAATATAATTAGTAGGTAATATGGTTGATCTGAATGAGATTTGAGTGACTGACACGTCTTTGGGATTGATAAAATTGACTTCTAATTGTCAGTAATATTAATAGTTCTATGTTAAACAGTTTAATTAAGTATTACTATAGGTCAATTCGGATAATTTTGACACGCAGTCACAAATTTTCATATGCATTATTTATGTATGGTGAAAACTAATCATAATAAAGCATCTATAGATAAATATATTTGTTGTATTTAATATTTATAATAGTTTCTCACATAACATATACTCCACTAGTCCACTATAAATATGTGTCAAGTTTCATTCATATATAATTTCATAAATCAGATTACTATGGAATTAATAGCTAATAAAATTATAAAGTAATATATCACTTTGTATGGATCTAAATCTAAACACGAGTGACATTTTGTAAAATTGTTGCATAAGTACGATTTGAAATATTTTTATACAATATTAATAAAATACAATTACTAAATGAATTGCATGATATTTTTTTTAATAAATGAATAGAAATTTAAAAGTTATGGCCTCAAGCACGAAATCTTTGGTTTCAATTATTAACCACTCTACACCAACACGGTCTTTTTTTAATCTAGTGATCGTGTATATATAGTAAAATTTACTCTACATATTCACCTAAGTAAAATAAAATATATCAATATTCGTTTATAGTAATATTAGTTCCAACATCGTGGCTGACTATATCGACACGTTCACAAAACAAGAGATTTTTTGCTTGATTAATTATCGTTTACTTTTAAATAAAAAAATTGAAAGATGAGTAAGATTCAATTTAAATTTGGTGTATACATAGGCACGTTACCCACTAGTGATATTCACATGGCTGCCTAAATTCTATATATAGCATATAGGCATTATTTTATTTATTTAATTATTTATAATAAGTAGGAAATTAATTTAATTATTTTAATCATTTGATATGAGCTAATTTAATTAATTCCATATCATAAAATATATATTTATTGTAGTTACCTTACTAGCTAGCTACTAACATAATTAATCTACTAACATAATTAATCTCACAACATTCGTACTGTAGATAGATTAAGCCGTACTTAAATAAATAAAATTACCTAATTATTAATTGTTATTGAATACATGTGTGGTGGGGAAGGATGTGGTTGAGGAGCCAAAACCAACAGACAAATGGGATAATCATTGTAATAAATCCATGAATATGTGAACCCTATTTTTTCCATCCATCATCTTTAATTATATGATTGGATATATTTCATATTTTCATATACTAATTAATTGGATGAAACAAATATCTCCACGTTTTCCAAGAAAAAATGCTCATGGTACTTCATTTGTATAAATTCAAGCATTCAGCCGTCTATTAAAATATATTACTCCTACCAAAATAAATTCATATATTTCTCCATAAAAAAATACTAGAGTACTATCTAGCTAGACTGATTTTAGGTAAGGTTGGGCAATGGAATGAAGTATTAGGAAAATGTCACTTTAAACTTTAAGTTATCTACTTTGTATTAAAAATATCATTCATCAATTTATTTGGCACTTAAATATTGACATTGTTCATAATTTCTGATATATTAGATCAAAATATGAGGGTAATTTTATGCCATGTTAAATTTTAAAAAGTTACATGCACAATGGCATCCGACTATCTACGTTAAGATTCGAAAAATAGACGCATAATAATTTTGGTGCATACATAATAATTTTGGTACAAAGGCATATGTTATAATTAAATTATCTAATCTTATAGTTCATTTTTTTATATAAGTAGGTACTTATTTAAAATTTTAAAATAATATTTTATGTTATGAAAACCTATATATTCTGATCAGTCAGAATTTCCAAAATCCGATCCGTCTTATTAAAAATTAAGATATGTGCCCATTGGACCATTACTTTAATTATAAAAAAAATATTATTTTTAATTTAAAATGAAAAAAATAAACAATTCTTTTACTTGATAAAATAGAAAATAAGCACACATATATCTAACAAAAGTGAACTAAAATTATAAATAAAAAATCGGATATTAAATAGAGAATAAATAATGTCCCAAACAATTCCATGAGGTCATATATCATAGTACACAAGAAAAAAATAAAATAAATCTATATAATAAAAAAAAACTGAAAGTATAAACCCAATTTACAATCATGTTTTGAGCTTGGTTTTTTCTTTTTACTAATATGTTTAACAAAGGAACAAATCACTTTGGTTATTTAATAAGTAATTAAGTTGTTATTTTCAAGATAAGTTATTCTACCAACATAGTAATATGCCCAATGAAATTAAAATGTTGAAAATCAATAGATGATTGATGGGTGACCTTTCTCTCTCATTATCTGTTTTTTTTAGTCTCGTTATATTATTAAATACTAAATTAATATTGGATAGTAATAAAAAGCTGATTAAAACACTAGTATTGTTGTACGAGTCAGAGGAATAACTGTGTGTATAAAATTAATTACTTTGCCTTTGATTGAGGCTTAATTCATAAGCCAACAACCTTATCTCAATATTTTACTGACTGAAGCAAACACTAATACTCACATAAAACAATCTTCTAACCTATGTTTGTCGGAACCAACATAGTTAATTTATGGGTTGCAAAAGGCAAAAAATGCCTACTTTTCCTCTTAAGTTATAAGGAAAATCTCAATAACAAAAGTTCCATTGTTACACGTTAGATGTGACTTACAATGTGGTTTATTGTAAATTAGCGAGCGGCGAATTCAAGATGAGGGTGCGAGAGGGGACGATTGCCTCAGATCATCAAGGAGAACCTAATTTGCTTTTAGGATCAACCAGAAATAATGTGATCGTTTTTAGATTTGTAGAAAACTTTATACTGGATAAGAAAACATAATAAAGAAACGTCGTTTTATGATATAAAAACAAATTGATAGTGGAACACGATACTAGAAAGCTGAAAATGAATTGTGGTCCAAACAATCACTTCATTGCTCTTATAATTTGTGAAAATTTGCTTTTTGCACCGAATGAACGTACCAAAAACTTGATCGATATTAATTAGTTAGGTGTACGGATTCTATTTATAAAAAAGAGAACCAAGATTGCCTTACAATATTCAAGTTAGACAAACTGTAATACTCCTACCTACCTAGGTAACTAGTTGTAATGTTATGTTTTGAGAGAGAAGTTGAATATATACTTAGTGGAGTAATTATAATGGTGTTTTCATATAAAAGAAATGCATAGAGCCAAAATTTGGCAAGCAATAAAGTAGTAATAGAACAAAATTAGTTTAGAACTTAAACATCATCAAAAAAACAACAAAATTATTATAACGATAAAAACAAATTATATATCATAAACCACTACATAAGAAAGGTAACGAAAGAGCACAAGAAAAAACGAATCAAAAGGGTATCACATATGTTAGCTTTATCCGTTAATTTCATCCACCAAACACTATGATTGTAACGATCTAGTTCCCAGACTAATGACTATCCCCCACACACATCACAAGTCTTTCCAGTGTGCCCTGTCCTGACTCATACGCTCTCTGAAATACTTGATAGGGGTGACCCATCTCATAATTGCTCTAGGCTAAACACGTTTAATCTTGGAATTTTTATGAGATGGACGCCATAAAAGAAGGCTTATCTTGTTTGTATGAATTGTTAAGCTCTCCTCGAATATGCAGTCTCATATTTGTATATTCTTGAAATTCCTTTTTATCCAATTTGTTTAAATTCACTCATGGCCCTTGAGTCACAAAAGTAGGAACCGCTTCTTGTGAGCATTCTCTACTCTTACATTGGACATTGAATCTATCTAAATAACTTTTAACCAATTCAAATTACACATTCATTGATCCTAGATCTATAATTACATATATAAGCTTATATATGGCAATATAAGCGCATGAAATTGGAATGACACATTAAATTTTATACATTTTGTTTAAACTCCACAAAAAAGTGTCTACTTTCTTATACCCTTTTCCAATTTCTAGTTTAAGGATTTTTCATTTACCAAATTTCTCAAATAGTGGGGGTGGGTGATGAACCAAATTATTTAAATGTATCATAAAAGTGTATATGGATGGCACTGAAACAACACTCATGTGATGTGCTTATATAGGACCATTATCTTAAAGGGACCATGTGCTTCTATATAATCAATTAGAAAATGCCAGCTTGACATTTTCGATGTTTGTCCTAAATTAATGTGAATGTTCCAATAATCATGATATTTGTTAATTTAAAAACTGTAATCTACAATAATTGTGGCATCCACGTTAAATAATTTTTATTGATGGGATAAGATCAAACTTTAAAAATAATGACATAAAGTTTATTATGATGGTATAGATTCATTTATTTTTAATATATTTGATAAAATATCTTTTTATGGTTTGTTATATTATGATTATATAGATTTATTTACTTTTAATGTAACTATAGATGAAAGCAACGACAATAAAAAGTAAAGTGATTTATAACTGAAATTTGCAACATGTTATTTAATCCTATGAGTCAAAAACATCAGTCGAAAAGTTCTTATATATTTGTCGAATGATGTGATACTCATACTGTCTTACTATGCGAAAACTAAGTCTGTTTTCTGAAAAAGAAAAGAAAAATTCACACTGAGTAGTATCATCAAAAAGTACGAAAATGAAAATAATTGCTTTTAGTGCTGAAATTGAGGCATTGATTTTGACCGCCCAACAAAACAAATTGTAAAGGTTA
>NW_024599079.1:0-21226 GCF_004379255.2 Salvia splendens | reverse complement strand
TCGACCAGTCTGGTGCGACTATTATGAGTGCTTCGACCAGCTTCATTTTCAACAGTTCAAATGCCTTAAGGCATGCATCATCAAAGACGAACTTGGCATCCTTCTCAAGTAAGTTGCACAATGGCTTTGCAATCTTTGAAAAGTCTTTAATAAACATTCTGTAGAATCTCGCATGGCCTAGGAAACTACGGATGCCTTTCACGTTCGTTGGGGGTGGCAACTTTGATATCACATCTATCTTGGCCTTATCCATTTCCAACCCCAACTCTGACACTTTGTGTCCTAACACTATGCCCTCTCTAACCATGAATTGACATTTCTCCCAATTGAGAACGAGATTGGATTCTTCGCATCTTTGCAGAACTCGTCTCAAATTGTCTAAACATTGGTCGAAGGATGACCCAAAGACGGAGAAGTCGTCCATGAATATTTCCAAGATATCTTCATTCATGTCACTGAATATCGCCATCATACACCGCTGAAATGTTGCCGATGCATTGCATAGGCCAAATGGCATACGACGGTAAGCATAAGTACCAATTGGGCAAGTGAATGTCGTTTTTCTTGATATAGAAAGATTCATATCAAATTATCAAATTATCAAAAGGTCAAATATTAGGGTCAAGATAATTGGGACGTATTGATTTTCGTTTTTTGAATTGATATAGAAAGATTCATATCAAATTATCAATATTGGGATAGCACCAAACACCCATACATATGTCAATTTCAGGGTTTTGGTGGCTAAGCTATCAATATAATAATTGGATAAATAACAGAATATAATAATATTTCAGAAATTATATTTATTCAACATAATATTTGAATAAATAAACCAAGTAATGCAAGTTTCAAATCAACAAACTAATGCTTCTCTGAATTAAGACAGTATCACAGTAAGGTGTCATACATGAAAGAAGGTTGTCATGATTTGCAACACAAAGAAACAAGCAGAGGTGATTGAAAACATCACAACCTTGTGGATAGATCAAAATATACCTATCAACCAAAGTTGTTAACAAAGTTTAGGGTGATTGTATTCTCTGCGGAGGGAAATACCTCATCAAGATCAAGTGCCTACCGGAGGAAAAGCTTCTACAACCTGCAACAACAGCCCCTGCTGTGGAGGGTGACTAGGGAAATACCTCATCGATAGAATGCTTTCTCTGGCTCATTTGGAAGCCACTGCGACAAAGAGCAGAGTTTAACTGAAGAAAAACAATGTTTGAATAAACTACCAGACTTGGAAGAGTTGGTGACAGGAGCTTTCGAACCGGAGTAGTTGCTCTCTTGAGTCTGTTCTGGTTCTGATTGAATTTAGGCCATCTCCAGTCCGTTTGGATTTTAAGAGCTGCCACATCCTTTCTTACAACATCAATCTTCACTATGGTCATGTCTAACTAAACATTAAAAACAAAAAGGACAATTAAAGAGGCAAAAAATACGAGTTCTCCCCTTCATCAAGGACACATTGATTGTTTAAAGATAATATAGCATTCACCTCGACTGTACATGAGCACTGATAGAGGCTGACATTGCTCTCCTAGAGGAGAATTCAGTATCCTACACAAGTTGAAATCCCCCTGTAGCCAAAAAAACAAAGAACAAATATGTAATACCTAAAATATGTACGAGTTCATGGAGAAAACCTATGTGCTGTATTGGTTAATAGACAGGAGGACTATCTTACATTTAATCACTCACACTTGTAAGCCTTATTGTAAACATTAATTACTTTTAATTATCATTATTGTAACCAATATCCAACCCAGCAATGTCTTCTGCTACAAAAACTACGCTATAAATTAGGTTCTTCCAACACTTAGCCGACGCTCACTGTGTTGCAAAAAAAACAATAATTCAATTTTCAAACAGCAGGCATTGTGAAGCAATTCAAATTACCACAAAAATTTGTTAACAAACTCATGTCATGTGAGACATTCAGAACATCATTCTAGGAGCAGTTTCAGTTTCAAATTACCACAGACAAATGAAAGCACAAACAACAAATAAATGCACATTCTTACGCGCGCGCAGAGAGAGGAGCAGTACCAGAGGAAGAAGAGAGGGAGCAAGAGAAGAAGTTAGCTCTGGATAGAATTTTCATTGAGTTTGGGATAAAGTTGTTATATTGTTGTTTACAAACGGTAAAATCTCAATAGGAGGCGAAACAATCGGCGACGGCGGTGTAGGAAGCTCGTCGACGGCGGACGCTCGCGGTGGTTTAAGGAAAACGTATTTTTGAGATTTTGGGGCAGGGCACGATATTCTGCTATTTTGAAAGTAAATATATATAATGGATAACAATTTAACATTAAAAATAAATATATATAATGGATAACAATTTAACATTAAAAATAAATATAAATAATGGATAACAATATTTATTCGGCTTAAGAATAAAATACAAGTGTATAAAACAAAGGGGAAATATTACCGACGGCAATTCCGTCGGTAATCACAAAGGGATTTCCATTCCCCGATAAACCTGTGATTTTTTGTAGTGAATGCTGAAATGTGTCTGGATAAGTAGTGTTTTGCAAGCACCATTAATTGTTTGTTCTCGCAAATCTGCAAGCAATGTAGCAAGCACCATTCGTTTACTTGCAAATGGTTGCTTTAACAACAAAACAGTTGTTTTGCGAGCACCGCTTGCTGGAAAGGAACGAGTACAGGCATTTTGCTCGCCATTTTACACGCAAATCTACCAAAATTTGCAAGCACATGTTGTGCTTGTAAACATGTGCTTGCAAACATGAGTTTTTTTGTAGTGATATATGATCTGTCTATCTTTGACAATTCCCCTTACTTCTATTTGCAAGTTCATCATGACTGTAGGGTTTCGTAAGAGTTCTGTTATCGCCCATTCAAGAGTTGAAGATGTTGTATCTGTTCCACCAGCAAGCATGTCCTTGCAAGTTGCAAATGTAATGGGAGAAATGTTAGAATATAGTAAAAACCAATATAAAACCCACAACAATCACGACAGGTACTAAGGTACTACTAGAGTCTTTGTTAGATACACATAATACATAGGGAAACAATATATTATAAAAATCTATAATTTCGCAAGGCCCAAAAATTCGACTCGTTCAGTTTATTTTTAGAATATATGTGAGCAATGTTGAGCCAGAGGCTTTTTGGTGTGCTTTTCACTTACTGAAATACCTAAGGAGACAACTCAAATCAATAGATTATATACTCCCTCCGTCCGTGATTATGGAGTTCCATTTTCCTATTTTAGTTTGTCAGTTAATAAAAGTCTTAATTTACTTTTACTATAAATGGTAAGTATGACCCACATTTAATATTACTCCCTTCGTCCCTGAAAATTTGTTACTTATTTCTTTTTCTGTCCGTCCTTAAAAATTTGTCACCTTTCACTTTTACACTTTTTGATAGTGGACCCTACATTCCACTAACTCATTCACATTCACATTTTATTATAAAATTAATATATAAAAGTATGACCTATATGCCACCAACTTTTTCGACTCATTTTCTATTACATTTCTTAAAACCTGTGCGGGGTCAAATGGTGACGAATTATTAGGAACAGATGGAGTACTATAAATGATAAGTTAGAAAATCACCAATGAAACAAACATAGACTATAGACTAACAATAAAATTTGGGAAAAATAAGTAAATCCAGAACAGATCTTCATTTCTATTTAGTGCAACATCCATGGTGAAAAGGTTGAATAATTCCCAATATAATTCCTTCACATACTTATAAGTTTATTCCAACTCTAAACTTGTTTATAATCTTTTTAATTACAACATGTTATGTTCACGATGAGTTGGCTGTCAAATATTCCTTAATTGAAATACACAATTAGAGGAGAAAGATTTGTAATTGATTGAGAATTAATATTCATTACATTGTCCTAGAATAGGTTGATAGTTTACCTAAAATACTTTGTAATACTCTCCTACATAAGGAGGTAAAAACCGTGACATACATACACAGAAAAAAAAGCAATCTTCTTCTCCTATAGCTTATCTTCTCCTATACTATGAATTACTCCACAAACTCCATAGCTCTCGATGACTAGCTTCAAGATGGTATCAGAGCAGGGGTGAGACTCAGAGTAGTCTCATCACTGTCTCGGACCAATCTCGAACCAAGAAGCCAAAACCGGCAGACCCTGAAACATACAACCAACAACCATGTCAGATTCTCCAAAAAACAACCCACCAATTACACTCTCAGCCGAACAATTCGCTGAGTTCATGAGACTAAGTTTGTCTCAGAATAGCCAAAACCAACGGCCTTCATCCACTGAATCACTAGGCGAAGTCCGCCTGGCCGAAAAGCTCAACGGGGAAAACTACCCACTATGGGCGAAACTGATGAGTCGGGGGATACGAGGGAAAGGCCTGGCATCTCACATTACTGGAGTTCCAGACCCTCCCCCTCCGACAGATCCGAGCTACAGTCGATGGCAGCAAAGGGACGACTGTTGCTTTAATTGGATCATAAACAGCATTGAGAACAACCTCGTTAATGAGGTTTCTCAATACGAAACAGCCTACGACTTATGGGACAGTCTGGCTACAACGTATGGAAGCGGAGCCGATCAATTTCAGATTTCAGACCTGCACAGGCAAGCATACAGCATCAAGCAAGGAAATCTATCATTGGAACAACTATGGCAGAAACTACAAGATCTCTGGATTTCTATCGATACCAGGGACCCGAATCCGATGGATACCCCGTCAAGCATAGACAAGTATAATCAACATATACAAAGACACCGATTATATCAATTCATGTGGGCACTCGACGACAACCAATACAGCAAGATCAAGAGGGAGATCCTAAACATGGATCCTATTCCAACCGCAAGGAAGGCGTACGGTTTAGTCAGAAGAGAGTCCGTAAATGAAAAATTACTCAACCCAGCAATGAAGGAACCTGGAATCGGAATGGGTCTCGCAGTACATGATCGAAACCGAGCACCCACGCCGCAACACCACCCCCATCCATCCAGAAACCCCTAATTATCAGAAAGATGAAGATAAGAGCAAGTTAATTTGCAATCACTGTGGAGGAAAGAAACACACCAGAGAGACGTGTTTCCACATCCATGGGTTCCCGGAATGGTGGGAGGAGATGAAGAAGGCGAGGCAGGCCAGAAACGCAGGACGAATCGGCGGCGGAAGGGGAGGCGGTAGAGCCTCAGCCGCTGTCGCTCTCGACCGCGCCTCCTACGCCGACAACGCGACGGGTGGCAGCGGCGGTAGCGGTATCGCGGGAAGCGACGGAGAAATCAAAAATGAGGACAAGCCCCCAATCGCCTCCGTCTCCATAGCAAGATCATGGTCAGAAGGTAATAAGTCACCAAATGGAGACCTCGTCTGCATCCTCGCCGGCGGAAGTGGCGGAACAAGGGTAGAAGAGGCGGCTAGGGTTCCCACAGATGAAGGGGGGAGGCGGCTAGGGTTCATTCGAAAACCCCTAAATGAGCCAAAAGTCCCTAAATTCGAACACCCCCCCACACACACAACCGAAAAACCCTTTTTCAGCCCCCAAACTTTCCAAAATCCAAGATTGACCCCCGCCCCAAAAGATTTCCTCCCATTGACCCCTAAACTTCTGTAAAACCGAAATTCGACCCCCACCGATCCAAGTATTCTAAAACACCACCCCAAACTCCTACACTTCACAAAAATGACCCCCAACTTGCAAAAACTTTTCAGATTACACCCACACCTTCCGAAAACATCACATATCAGCCCATAATAGCCTCCGTCTGTTCCTCTATATCCACCTCCGGACCAAAAGATCCTCACTGGATTTTTGACTGTGGGGCTACCGATACTATTTCCTTCGAAGCTTCAGACTTTGTATCCATTAACCCACCAACGAAATCCTATGTCCAAACTGCCAGTGGGGACCTAGCCAGAGTAATGGGGGCAGGCACAATCAATAATTCGCCAACTCTCTGCCTCTCTAATTGTCTTTTTGTCCCATCTTTATCTCATAAGTTGTTATCCATTAGTCATGTGACCAAGGAACTGCACTGCAAATTACTAATGCAGTCCCGATTTTGCATGTTACAGGATATCAAGACGGGGACGATAGTTGGGCGTGGCACTGAGCGAGGCGGACTGTATTATGTGGACGAGATTGTCCAACAGAGTGATGCGATGATGCTGACTCCCGGACCGACAGACAGACAGGCTTGGCTTTGGCATCGTCGGTTAGGGCATCCATCCTTGGGATATTTTCGTCTTATTTTTCCAAACCTAGCTAGATCGTTGAACTCTTTCCATTGTGATACATGTGCGTTAGCTAAAAACCATAGACATTCTTTTAAGTTGAACAATACAAGAGTAAAATCTCCTTTTGCTTTAGTACACTCTGATGTTTGGGGTCCTGCTCCTATCACTGGGGGTCAGGGTTTTCGTTATTTTGTACTTTTTATTGATGACTATTCCCGCATGACTTGGATCTATTTTCTGAAAAATAAAAATGATGTGTTTGATAAGTTCGTAGATTTTTACAACCTTATTCAAACCCAATACAAAACCACCATCCAGACCCTTAGATCCGACAACGGATGAGAGTTTGTCAATAATAGAATGCAAGAGTTTTTTAGGACTAAAGGCCTAGTCCACCAAACCTCGTGTGCTTATAATCCATAACAAAATGGGGTAGCCGAATGAAAAAACCGATACATCCTGGTAGTTACTCGAGCCCTCTTGATTGAATCCAAAGTACCAAAATCTTTTTGGCCAGAAGCCATAGCCACCGCTGTCTATCTCCTAAATCGCCTACCCACCGGCATACTTAACTTCAAGACACCCTTAGATGCTTTCTCCCAGCATTTCGAAATCCCATCCTCTCTATCCCTTGAACCTAGAATCTTTGGATGCTCAGTCTTCGTCCACATTCCCAAACACGAACGTACCAAATTTGACCCATGCGCCCTCAAGTGTGTTTTCCTGGGCTATGGAAAGAATCAAAAAGGTTACCGATGTTATGATCCAAAGACCCGAAGGATACACACCACCATGAACTGTGATTTTGTGGAAGGAGAATACTTCTACGCCCAATCTAGCGGTCAGGGGGAGAAACAACCTTCAGACAGTAGTACACAATATGACCTTCTAGATTGGCTACCAGATATTCAAAACCATCACCTAGGGGGAGAAGCACAAGGGGAACCACAGACAGGGGGAGAGTCACAGCCAAGCCCCGTCACAGACGTTGGTCCACCTGAGGAAACTAGCACCACCGCCGGGCCATCAGATCCGGTAATACAGAATGTCGAGCAAGGTGAAACGAACCAACCGTCAGACCCGTCTTCAATCCCTGAGGTAACTAATTCAGTTCCAAGTAATAACGTACAATTGGATGGTACTAACATTGATAGGGACAACAATGGGGAAAGTGAACCGACTGGAATAAATGATGACTCATACGAGTTGCCCCCGAGGAGGACAAGAGGAGTACCCCCCTCGACGATACTCTCCAGACTGGAAGGGTAGAAAGGCAAAGTACGCGGTATCCAATATTGCGCAAAGCCACCTATCAAAAATGGCCCGGGCCTTCGAGGCTGCTCTGTATGAGGAAGAAGACATCCCACAGACATTTCAGGAGGCAAGTAAACATAAACATTTGAGAGAAGCCATGAAGAAAGAGATAGAAGCCCTAGTCAAGAATGGCACATGGGAGAAATGTTCGTTGCCAAAAGGAAAAAAACCAGTTAGATGTCGGTGGATCTATACCATAAAACGAAGAGCTGATGGATCAATACAGAGATATAAAGCAAGACTCGTGGCGAAAGGTTACACCCAAGTTTATGGGGTAGACTATGAAGAGACATTCTCTCCTGTGGCTAAAATGGAGACTGTGCGAACACTGCTGTCTGTTGCAGCATGCAAAGACTGGAATCTACACCAGTTCGACGTGACTAACGCCTTCCTCCATGGAGAGCTAGAAGAAAACAAAGAAGTATACATGGAGGTCCCACCAGGTCTTTCTGAAGAATTTGGAGATGGAGAAGTATGTCGACTGCGGAAAACTTTGTATGGGTTGAAGCAGTCCCCACGAGTCTGGTTTGGAAGGTTCTGCCAAGCCATGCTCAAACACGGATTACAACAAAGCCAGTCCGATCATACTCTCTTCACAAAAAGAAGAGGCAACCAGGTAACTTGTCTGCTTATCTACGTTGACGATATGATTATCACAGGAGATGACGTAGAGGAAATCCAGAGGTTGAAGGAGAATTTGTTCAAAGAATTCGCGATGAAAGATCTAGGAGCACTGAAATACTTCTTGGGGATAGAAGTGTTGCGGTCCAAACACGGAATATTCCTAAGGCAGAAAAAGTATGTTCTAGATCTGTTGGCTGAAACAGGTCTCCTAGACTGTAAACCCGCTGACACTCCAATGGTTCCTAACCATGGTTTGAAGATAGAAGAAGGAGCGGAGCTTGCAGACAGAGAAAGATACCAACGGCTTGTCGGAAAACTCATCTATCTCTCACACACCAGACCCGACATTGCCTACGCCGTGGGTATTGTAAGTCAGTTCATGCACCTACCCCAAGCTAATCACATGGAAGCTGCATTGAGGATTGTACGTTATTTAAAATGAACTATAGGATATGGGGTGTTCCTAGCAAAGAGAGAAGACTTGGAGATTGATGGATACACCGATGCCGACTGGGCAAGCAACCCAGTGGACAGAAAATCTACGGGAGGCTACTTTACCTTCATAGGGGGGAACTTGGTGACATGGAGAAGTAAGAAACAAAAGGTTGTGGCACTATCTAGTGTCGAAGCTGAGTTCCGTGGAATGAAGAGTGGACTCATGGAAATTCTCTGGCTAAGAAGACTGCTCACAGAAATTGGGTTCCCACCTACCCGAAAGAGTCAGTTGTTTTGTGACAACAAGACTGCCATAAGCATCTCAGAAAACCCAGTGCAACACGACCGAACAAAGCACGTGGAAGTAGATCGGCACTTCATCAAAGAAAAGCTAGACGGCGGTATCATTGAGTTTCCATTTGTCCGTTCTGAAGAACAACTCGCGGACATACTCACCAAAGCAGTTCTGCCCAAGGTCTTCAAGGAAACATTGGCCAAGTTAAGCATTGGAGATACCAATGCTCAACTTGAGGGGGAGTGTCAAACATTCCTTAATTGAAATACACAATTAGAGGAGAAAGATTTGTAATTGATTGAGAATTAATATTCATTACATTGTCCTAGAATAGGTTGATAGTTTACCTAAAATACTTTGTAATACTCTCCTACATAAGGAGGTAAAAACCGTGACATACATACACAGAAAAAAAAAAGCAATCTTCTTCTCCTATAGCTTATCTTCTCCTATACTATGAATTACTCCACAAACTCCATAGCTCTCGATGACTAGCTTCAAGATTGGCACAACAGGAAGGGGATTCTTTCTATGAAGACTAACACCAGACTGTTCCAACACGTCCAAATCCTCACATTTTGCTCCCATAGGCAGTTTCCACTCGAACTTGTGCACAAGATTCGCTAGCACGAGCTTAACGCTTACTATTGCAAGCGCGATACCTGGGCAACCTCGTCTCCCATGCCAGAACGGGGCAAACTTGAAATCAGCACCTTTGAAGTCTAGTGAAGAATTTAGGAACCTCTCTAGATGGAACATCTCCGGTTGGTCCCAAGACGCAGGATCTCTGCCAATAGCTCATGTATTGACGAGGACCAATGTGTTGGCCGAGATGTCATACCCCATAACTGTTATGTCCTCTCGAGTTACTCGCCCTAGTAGTGAGACTGGAGCACGCAGACGTAGGGTTTCCTTGATCACGGCTTTCAGATACTGCATTTTCCCTAAGTCATCATCGGTTATGACCTGTCTGTCTTGGACAATTTCCCGTACTTCTGTTTGCAACTTCATCCTAGCGGTAGGGTTTCGTATGAGTTCTGTCATCGCCCACTCAAGAGTCGAAGATGTTGTTTCTGTTCTGTCAACCTACACAAGGAATAAAATCATGTCAAGATATACAAGGAAGGAAATCAGAAGATATTACCTAATTGGTAAGTCTTGGAATATAAGATATGTAATTGATATGTAATTAAGAGTAGAATGACTTATTCCTTAGATAGAGATATTCTTCTCCTATAAGAGAATCACGATTGTATACACTTTGATATACTGAAATAAGAAAACTCAATGCATTCTCTGCATACCTACAATGTCTAGCTATTCTTGCACTGCCTCTCTCGGTTTCCATGGTTAAGATGGTACCAGAGCAGGTTTGGGACTCAGAAAAAACTCATCACTGTCCTGAGCATACCTTTCCCGATCTTTTATAAATCCCTGCAAAAACACCAACCATGTCAGAATCTGACGAAACCAAACCCGTAACAAACCAACTATCCAACATGAACTTTTCCCCAGAATTTGCTGCACAACTTGCAGAATTCTTGCGGCTGGGTATGAATCAACCGCCACAAAAACCACCAAATCAGCCCCTGCCTAACCTGAGTCATTGGGAGAGATCCACATTCAAGTCAAGCTAAACGGAGACAATTACTCTCTCTGGGCAAAATTGATGAGAAGGGCAATTGGAGGAAAGTGTCTGACATCTCACATTGCTGGAGTTTCAGACCCACCGTCAACCGACATCCCGGACTACCCCAAATGGCAGCAAAGGGATCATTGCTGTTTCAATTGGATCATAAACTACATCGAACCCAACTTGGTGAACCAGGTATCTCAATACGAGACAGCCCGAGACCTATGGGATGGCCTGGCGCTTACATATGGGAGTGGTGCAGACCCCTTTCAGATTAGTGATCTGCACAGACAAGCATACATGATGAAACAAGGCAATATGACATTGGAGGACCTTTGGAATAAATTCCAAGATCTCTGGATCTCAATTGACAGTAGAGATCCAAACCCTATGGATAGTCCAAGATCGATCGACATGTACAACAAGAACACTCAAAGGCATCGATTGTATCAGTAGATGGAAAATACGATACAATCAAGAGGGAGTTGCTAAACAAAAATCCCTTACCCACCGTAAGAGAAGCTTACGGAATAGTTCGACAAGAATTAGCAAATGAGAAGGTGATGAAGACAACCAACGAGCCAAAGGAATCCGGAGTTGGAATCGGTCTGGGGGCGTTCGACCGAAACCGCCTAGCGGCCAACCCACCACGTTTTCCAGCCAACAGCAAGGGAGAAGATGACAAGAACAAACTCTCTTACAGCCATTGCGGCGGAAAAAAAACATACCCGGGATACATGCTTCCTGATTCACGAGTATCCGGAGTGGTGGGAGAAGATGAAGAAGGCACGCAAGCAACGGGGTCGCGGCAGAGGACGGGCGTCAGTAGCCACAGTGGTCGGAGATCGAGCTACCCACGTCGATTTCACGACGGGCAGCAATGGTACTCCGAATCAAAGCGGAGTCCGAGATGAAGACAAGGTGGTGGCAACAGTGGCTAGGGTATGGAACTCCGAGACGGAGTTAGCCGGCGGCGGCGGGGCGGCTAGGGCTGGGAGTTCAGAAGATGAGACAACCCAGATTTGGGCGAAAGGTAAAGGGGGATTCAATTTGAATCCCTCTAATTTTCTAGATTTCCAGTTTTTACCTCATTTTCATAGTAATCCTATTTTAGCCCCCAGCATGAACATAATTTACAAACTGACCCGTCAGCCTACCATATTTTACCATACGGTCCCTCCAGTTCCGTAATATGTTCATAAGAACGCCAGAATTTTGAAATTGATTCATCTGTAGCATGTCACAATCCTTTTCAAGCCCTAGTTAATTCTTCAATATCTGAAATTGGGGAACGAGATCATGATTGGATTTTTGACTGTGGGGCAACGGATACCATGTCGTTTGACCCATATGATTTTTTAAATATCTCAAAATCCAGAAAAATCTTTGTTCAGACAGCCAATGGGGAACTTGCACCGGTCCAGGGATCGGGCACTATTAATATCTCACCCACCCTACGCCTGTCCAATTGCCTCTATGTTCCGTCATTATCTCATAAATTGCTATCAGTAAGTCATGCAACTCGGGAACTTAATTGCAAATTACTGATGCAACCTCACTTTTGTCTATTACAAGATACCCAGACGGGAATGACAGTTGGGCGTGGCACTGAGCGACGCGGGTTGTATTATGTTGTTTTTATACGACAAAGGTACCCAGACGGGAATGACAGTTGGGCGTGGCATTGAGCGACGCAGGCTGTATTATGTTGTTTTTATGCGACAAAGGGAGTAGTAGGCTAGGTTGGTCATGTAATTTGTAGCCTAGTGAAAGAAATGAATAACTTAACGACGGCAATCAGTGTTGACATTTAATTAAATGGCCTTAGTTAAATGTGAAAGTGATTAAAACTTTATGATAATGGAGAATTTTTAATATACCGTATGAAATTAATTTAGTAAATACATGAAGTATATGCTAGTTGCTAGGTTCGCCATGTAATATTCCCATAAAATATTGGAGTGCATAGCTTAATAGTACTTAGCTTGGGGTTTTTACTAAACTCTATGCATATTAAATCATGCATTTAATATAGAAAGTCATTAGTTGGACACGTGATCCAGTTTAGTATGGACACATTCCAGTTTCAACAATGTAGGACTTAGTTTAGTGCAAGGAATGTTTTAATTGACTGAGGGACGACTTACTAGGTATTTATGTTAATTAATCACTTTTTATTGATGTGAGTGAGCGTGCATATGAATATGTACATAATTCACCTCATGAGTCTTTGGTAGCATTATTTAATATCTGAGCAAGATTATCCATGCCCTCACATTCGGCTCGATTATTGGATAGCCTAGAAAAAGGGATTTACAGAGTTGATCTTTTTTCAATATGTGATAGCCTAAAAAAAGGGATTCACATAGTATTTAAGCTGATCTTTATTTCAATATGAGACTATCGAACACACACTCCAACTTGTAGTTGTATATTTTAATCATGTTATAGAGTACTCTCTCCGTTCCGCGGTAGTAGAGACGTTTCTTTTCGGCACGCGATGGCCCAAGACTCAAACAGGCTGCTCAAAGTTAATAACACCGGCCCATTTCTAATGTGGGCTTTAGCCTTTGGGCCTCAAAATCTCCCAAGATATTTATGGGATGATTTACAAATCTGCCTAGATATTCCTTCGCGTGCTTAGGCCTATTTAGTGAATTATTCATGTTTTTGCTATTTAAAATAATGATCATAATATATGGATATAAAGTAGGGGAAAAAAGGACAAAAGGTAGTTGAATTAATATTATTGGACTGTGTGGTCCATTTCCTAAAATAAAAGTTTTTATTTTTAGAAAATGGACAAAAAAAAGAGATTTATTTTTAGAAAACAGATGAGTATAAAACAAAGTTATCTTGTTTTTCTGAAATTTCTCATTGTTAATACTATAGTCAAAAGTTGGCAACAGTGTGTCAGCATGTGACTTCCTATAGAACTTAGATTAAATAATAAATTTTATAGTTGAATCCAGTTTATCCAGGCCTAATTTATTAATCATATGAAACAAAAATTTCAAGAACCAAGAAATGTTGAATTTCCACCACAAGGAGATCGATCTTCATCCATTTCTGCTCTTATCCATCACCTTATTCTCATTATATCTCCTCAAGAAATGGCAAAGCAAGAAGCCAAGCAGCAAAAGACTCCCTCCATCACCACCACACCTTCCAAATCCCAATCTTGGGAAATCTCCAGTCTCCACCAGCTCCGCCCGTTGACTCACAAAGCTTTAATAGTGGTGAACAGATTGGTAGGGACAGCATCAAAGGTGTTATTCTTGTAAGAAAACTCATCTCTCTCTGTTTCTCTCTTTTCAACTCTGTCTCTCTCACTTAGTGACATGTCCAAAATGTACTAGGATATGCTTGCTGGTGGGACCGATACGACATCTGCAACACTGGAGTGGGCGATGACAGAGCTGTTGAGGCACCCCGCGGTATTGAAGAAGTTGCAAATGGAAGTGAGGGGGAAAGATGATGAGGATTTGGGGGGAATGCGGTATCTGAAGGCCGTGGTGAAGGAGACTCTGCGTCTCCACCCACCGTTGCCATTGCTGGCAAGGGTGGCACGCGGGGATGTTGAGGTTATGGGGTATGATGTGGAATGTGGGACGATGGTTCTACTCAATCCGTGGGCGATTGGGAGGGATTTAGCCTCTTGGGACGAGCCAGAGATGTTTCGTCCTGAGAGGTTCTCGGACTCTTGTGTGGATTTCAAGGGTTCGGATCTCGAGTTGATACCGTTTGGGGCGGGTGCCCGGGGATGACGTTTGCAATGGCTAGTGTGGAGCTTGTGTTGGCTAATTTGGTGAAGAGGTTTGAGTGGGAATTGGATGAGGATTTGGATGTAATAGAACAACCTGGTACTACCATTCATAGGAAGAATCCTCTTTTAGCTCTTGCCACTCACTGTAATTTGTAATGCTGGGAGCTTCAAACTGTTGGATTTTACTTTGCTAAGTATTCTCTTAATTCATTGAAGGTACTAAGAAGTATATTTCATTTTTTTGATATAGCACAAGTCACATGTGATTATCTAAATAAAAATAAAAATTATTCATTAAAACTGTTTGATTTTACGAGGCTAACTGCTAAGTATTGTCTTATCATTGAAAGTACGTAATTAATATATAAAGGATATTTCATATTTTCAATATAGAATAATTCACATTTGATTATCTTCAAAAAAAGTATTCACAGAGTAAATACTTCACTATAATTGTGTTTTGGTTCACTCTTTATTTTCCAATTCACATCGTGAACATAAATGTCTATATAGTGAACTAGATCGTTTTGATTTAATGGTTGAAATTTATTCTCTAGTGATGCACTTAATATTAGTTATAATTTGATTATCTTCAGTCTGAAAAGATAGAGATTTAACTTTTTTTTACTCTCTTAATTACCTGCAGAAATAAGTACCATTAATTTGCAAAAATAAGATTCAATAATTTTATGCACTGAAAAAAAAGTAGCCACATGCATTGTCCCTGGCCCAATAATAGGGTATAAGATTCACAAGCTGCACCAAATTAATAAAACAGGCCCGTTTAATGTGGACTTAGGCTTAAAATTGGCCTACAGATTTTTTGGATGGCCTTTCAATTATATTTTTGTTATTGGTTCAATATCATGAAATCTACTGACATTCTCTTAACTGGAAATGATAAAATCACATTGATTATTCACGACTATATTTATATACTTATTAGTTTTGAATAAAATATGAATGAGATAAAATTAGTAGAATATAGATTTTATTACCAAAAATAATATAAAGACAAATTAAACATTTATTAGTGTACGAAAAAAATTGATAAAAAAAGAACGATTATTGGTGGACCGAGAGAGTATAAAATATGTTAACTTATCCATAAAAAGAGGATTTCCTGGGATTTAAATTTATCTTCACTTGTTTATTTTATTATTTCTCTACTTAATTCACTAAATTTATACTCTTCCTTATCTTAACGTCTAGGTTGTGATGGATCAAAGGGAGTAGTCTTTTATTAAAGGAAAAGTGATTATATTTAAATTTTGAGCCTCTATATTCCCTTCTAAAACCAAAAGAAAATATTCCCAAATCCCAAGCTCTTACTCAAACGCCAACTCTATACTATTTATCATTATTATTCGATAATCGTGGAGATAACTTACGACAATATTAATTCCATGAAAACATTAAGTGATGGGTGCACTATATATCTTAATAAAAAGCATAGTCCAGATATGAAATTACCACCACAGAAAGAGTTGACAGAGATAACTATCCCCTACTATTAGTGGTTGAAGATTCGAAAAGGTTAAAACAAATTCCTACGTTTTCAGATTTTAATTAATTCATTAAATAGATAATACATAAATCATAAATCAAAATAGAAAATTATATCTCTCTAGTTGAGTCATACTCCCCCGTCCCTCAATAAGAGTCACATTTTTCCATTTCGGTCCGTCTCACAATAAATGTCACATTTCACTTTTTTACCATAAATAGTAAGTATGTTTCACATTCCACTAACTCACTGCACTCACATTTTATTATAAAATTAATATAGAAAAGCAGACTTCATATTCCATTAACTTTTTCAACTCACTATTCTTTATTTTTCTTAAAACATGTGCCCACAACAAGAGTGTATCTTATTGTGGGACAAATGGAGTTAGGGATGTCAATGTAACCCGAACCCGCGGGCCGGCCCGAATAACCCGATAAAAATACAGGGTTATGGTTGTAATTTCGCAGCCCGAATTTAAAATCGGGCCATTCGGGCTGACCCATTCGGGTTGTCGGGTTAGGCGGGCTGACCCGTTCGGGTTACGGGTTGGCCCGTCGGGTTGAAGGCTTCTGCACAGCGAGCAGTTTTTGTAACGGTCATAACTTTCTCTACAAAGCTCCGATTGAGGCGTGCAATATATCCACGCGAAGCTCTTTCGAAGACGAAGAGAATGATATGTATTAGAGGTTTATCAGACTTCAAAAAAATCATAATTCTTAAAACAAAGATAAATTATTATTTGACTTATTTACAGCTAGAATAAATTAAATTTGACCAATCATAATTCAAGAAAACTTAGAGTTACTCCAATTAGCTAGCATCTTGATAATTCACTCTTTAACAATTCAAAATATTTTTGTTACATCTACGATGCACCTCTCACGTTATGAAAATTTTATTTAATTTTCTACGAATTGATTTATGTTTGAATTTTGAAACAAAGTGTTGATTTATGTTTTAAATACATAAACATAAACATACTATTTATAGATATTTTGTAAATAATTATGTAATGAATAAGTTATTTAAATTTAAATAACTTAATCTTTTTTAAAAATATTAAAGAAAATTAAAAATATGTATTTCATTGTTGAATGACTAATTAAAAATATGTATATAATTAAAGAAAATTTAAAATACGTATTATTTTTTGAAAATATTAAAAGAATTAAAAATACGCATTGGCCCGAATAACCCGGTGGGTTAGCCCGAAACCCGAAGGGTTAGGGTTAGGGTCGAACTTTTATAACCCGAAAAAATCATAACCCGAATAGCTCGTACCCGAATGGCCCGACAACCCGAACGGGTTGGCCCGATTGACATCCCTAAATGGAGTATTTTTTTTAGATTGTTACATGATAATTGAGTCATTCTCTTTTTTAGCAAAAACTTTATCATCTATTTTACTCTCTCTTCATCTCTTCTATTTTATTTTCTTTATTACTTTACTTTTGCAACTTTAATATTTAACATATCAATTTTTTAAATCTAGTACTTGAAAAAATATCAATTTTTTAAATCTAGTACTTTGAAAAAATACTCTACCTTAACTACCTTAGGATAGATGGAATGCTTATTACAATTTTTTAGTGTTGACTCATCAAATAAATAAATAAATATACCCTAAAAACATCAGCAACTGTGTGTGCTGAGACGAACGCTCGCCTCGAGGTGATTTCAACGAGGATCGGCTATGAATTTGATCTTGGAAAGGCTAAGCAAGATGTTTTCTACAAGCTGGAAACTGTGGAATGCCTCACGCTCGATCAAAGGTACGAACTATGCAACATCTTAAGTGACAAACCGCATCGCCTTGAGGTATTCATGGGAATGCGGGCTAGCGCTCGTCTTGGATACCTGGTGAAGCTTATCAAGGAGAATCAGAAAGTAATGTGAACGGAGATTGATGATGAATTACGTGCCTTTTGTTGCTACTTTTTTTTTGTTGTGCCAAACTGAAGCAAAAGGGTAATTAGTCTGACACGCATATTTTGTATGTAGCTAGCTTGTATTAGGATATGAACCTTTCCTGACTATGTTATCTATTTCCAGCAGTTTGTACAGTTGCGATCACGCAGCCCTGCTCCTATTGTATGAAATGATGCATATGCTATACATCTGCATTCCTCCACTATTTACTCTTTTTTTGAATGCATACTAATCCACACATTAATGGCCATCCATGTCTGATGGCACAAAAAAGAGTTGAACATAATGCAACACCCTGCATGCAAAAACCACCCTCGAATCCTAATTCTAACCCAAATTCATGTTGCTAATTAATATATAAAATTAATAGCTTAATTAAATCGTAATTATTGATATTGCACTGTTTAAGAAAACAATTATTTAATTAATTTGGTTTGAAAATATATTGGAAGACTAAGAACAAACTAGAGAAATAAAAAACACCTCCATTGTTTCATTTGTCTCCCCATTGAGATAAACATACCCTTTCATACCCACCGGAATCATCTACTGATGATATTACATACAACAACAAAATGTCATCTGTCAAAATACAAAAGTATCACTAGAAAGTATCATATACACTGACATAATTAACAAAAAGTGCACCCCAGTGCTGACTAAGAGACAGTTTACAGAAGCCTGCCTATAATTATTCCTACTACTACCAACACGACGGCCATGAACCTAAGCTGCATTAGGGTCTTCAAATCGTGCGGGTTTGAAGCGCGGCAGCAATGGCCACAGCCTTTATATTCGACCGCACTGCAGTTGGCATTAGAACTATGTTCCTCAGCCAGAAGTGTTCTTCCCTGGCCTTCTAAGCCACTTTTCCCTCCTAGCCCCCGGATAGACTCGTCGTACCACTGAAATGATCCAACATGGTTCAGTTTGTCAGGACATTTGAAGTAGTATCTTCCTGCATTGACTGCCGTTTTCCCTGCACGACGCAACTCCATCTCCCCCCTGCCACATCTGCATTCGAGTATGCCGTCGCCCAAGACAATCTGTTAATACATTAGATTGGAAAAAGTCAACGTGTAGTACAATCGGACTCTGAATATGCTTATGCCAACACATAACTAGAACAAAATGCAGTGCTATTTAAATTGTTCAAGTACAAAGTTGTTAACAAAGTCTGGGTGGATCTAATAATATGATAGCAACAAAGTCAATCTATTGTTCCACATGGTCATTGCAATGGAGTCTCTGAATTGAGTCCATTCTAGAGTTGGGTCTACATAGTCTATATATTCATGCTGGATATAATCTTGATTAGGGGTGATTGTTGCGCTCTCTCCATCAACCGCTGCTTATAAGGGGTCATTGTTCATCTCGCGGTGAATAAAATTATGGAGAAGGAAACACGCCATGATTAACCTGATTTGTGTTTGAATTGGGTAAAAAGACGCACTACGTAATATCCCCCAACACATCTTCAAAACAGCAAAGGCTCTCTCAATTACATTCCTAGCCTTGTTGTGCCTCATGTTGAACAATTCCTTCGGATTTTGTGGCTGTGCATTCCCTATGCCCCATTCCTTAAGGTGGTATCGAACCCCTTTGTACGACGTCAAAAAACCGTTACTATTGGCGTAGCCATTGTCACATAAATAGTAACAGCCTGAAACGGTCCACAAATGAATGAAAATGCTACATTAGTTCAACCCAGTACATGAAAACCCTAAAAATAACATCCACTGCCCTCACAAAAAGGATAGAGCAGGGTATGCTGCATACCCTGTGGAACTCTTAGGCCGTTGAGTCGCGCCACAGCATCCCTGAGTACGCGAGAGTCGCCGGCGAACCCTCCCAACCAGGTAGGAAATAAACGAACTGCATATTGCGATCGCAAACAGCCAAGGTGTTCGTTGCAATAGACCCTTTTCGCGTGCGATAACGCGGTTTGTCACTGTTGCTAACCAGTACATTGATGTGTGTACTGTCGAGTGCACCGAGACAGCCCTACAAGAACAACAACCGTTTACAAACATTTACAGAAACCGAGCTTAAAATAAATTCATGTTGCTGGGGGAAACATTAAATACCTTGAACCATTTCCATCTGTGATAAATGCAATCATCAGGCACGGGTGTAGGCTTCGACAATAACACTCTGTGGAGACTCAAAACAGCCCCTAAAACCTTGTTCATGTAATGGGACACTGTCGAACCAGACCTAAAAAAACTGAAACGAACAACGCGGTTTTTATTGTGATGCGCTAAGACACCAACAAAAATCGCCACATGTTCTTCAATACCTAAGCATTTCCCTGTTAATAAACCTCCCTGCTCAGTGAGGATGCGACACAACTTCCCAAATGTGTTGCGATCCATTCTTAAGTTAGAATGCAGTCCACATCAGTGACATGAATGAGTCGTTCCAAGTGTATCAATTGCTGAGGGACCTTACTTATCAAGCTGTACTGCCTCGCATGTTCAATGATCCTACGCCTAGCACGTTTTGTGCGGGCTCTGATGTAACGTTGTACGAGAATTGTGCTCTCTACCCGGTATAATAGCATGATGTCTTCGAGCATCATCAGTAATCGAGCGGAATTAATTGGAGTTCTCATCGCGGCTATGGCGTAATGGTAGTGTAAAATGTTTGGTAGGCTGATCACCAAATAAGTTCCTGACTAATCTATCAATATGATACATATGCACACATTCAAAAAAAATTCAGCAAAAACGGAAGAACAATGGGAATGATGGAATTAAATTCAAAATTAGATGTAACACAAAGGCTCATATTATGTCGGGCTAGATAATCAAAGCACCCCACATAATGAAGTTAGCACACCAAAGCATACAGATATAATTACAAATTCAAGCTCAAATGCCCACCAAATATGCTCACCACGAAAGGGCAGTATGTACCTTTGTAAGTGCTCCGTTTTTTTTACGTCGTAGGTGTAGCTATGGTGGTTTTCCAGCAACCTAAAAAAATCAAATTCCCTTATCACCTGATAGGAAGAAAAATCTCGACGTTGCAATCGCGGGGTACTAGAAATTGGTACCCGATTCAACCCAAACACAAAATCAAAGCTTGGAAACGGGATGAGAGCTTCCGATCACCTTGTTGACGGCGTGAATAAAGCTTGGAAACAAGATGAGAGCTTCCGATCACCTTGTTGACGGCGTGAATAAAGCTTGGAAACGGATGAGAGCTTCGACACCACCGCTGGCTAGGGTTAGGTACTTCAAAAATTCTGGAATATTCAAATGTGTGTCGAGAAAGGGGGAAAAATGGGAGGGGTAATTTGGGAAGGGCACTTCTCATTTTTGGTTTAATTTTTGTTCCAAAAAAAACCACGCCTTTTCATTTGAATTTATTTATGGCATTTAAGCGACATACAGTGCGGGCTTCATCAATTATATGGGTCCATACGAAATAAACCATACACACCGACCAACATGAATGGGCAGAAATAAAGCCATTTCTGGTGAAA
>NW_024599078.1:0-31479 GCF_004379255.2 Salvia splendens | reverse complement strand
ACACACTATACACAAATTATAATCAAAATACACACATACACATATTGTACACAAAATACACACTATACACAATACACACACATTATAATCAAAAAACACACACATATACATATAGTACACAAAATACACACAATGCACACATTATATACAAAATACAAATACATTACACACTACATACAATTCACACAATACACAAACTACACAAAGTACAAACATTGCGCTACTCGCACTATCCACAATACAATACACACATCACAATACTACGAACAAAAAATACACACGTAGGTAAAATACACATATTATAGACGCAAAATATACCAATTACACACACATATACACTAAATACTAGCACAGCAAAAACATGCTACATACGCAACACGCAGTTCACACACACAAAACACACTTTTCATAAAATACACACATTATATACCTACCCATATACACATACTGTACACAAAATACACATAATGCACACTTTAAGCACAAAATACACATAATTCACACACTACACATTACATTCATTGCACACAATACACACAATACACACAATTCTAACATTACGCTACAACAATATAGACAAAATATATCTACAATACACACCGCACACACACTATAAACATAAATACACGTAGGAAAAATACACATACATCATATATTACACAATATACATTGCACATGTTCTACACAAAACACACAAATTACACACTAAACAAACTATAAACACGTAATAATACACAAAATATACACAAAACACGTAGCACACGCTACACACAAACTACACATACTAATACATGTAACAAACATACAAAAAGAGCACACACTATACAACAGAAAATACTTATAAAACATACTATAAACACAATATACGGAAAATATTTGTGCTGGACATATATTATATAATAAATACGCACAACATACACAAAATATAAACTTGGACACCTCACAAAATACACAACATACACATCCTACACACACTACACATAATGCACAAAACACAAAATTTAAACACACTATACACAAAATAAACACAATACCCTACACACGCATAGTATACTACACATAAAATACACAGTATAAAACCATACACACGTTGCACTCGCTATATAAACAAATAACACACGATATACAAAAAATACATGTACGAAACACGCACATATACAAAATACAACACACTGCACAAACTACAAAATACACACCTTGTACATAAAATACACACTGTCACACCTTATAAACACACTAACCTTATATACTACAAAATATATTGTACACAAAATACACACTATACACAAATTATAATCAAAATACACACATACACATATTGTACACAAAATACACACTATACACAATACACACACATTATAATCAAAATACACACACATACACATATAGTACACAAAATACACACAATACACACATTATATAGAAAATACAAATACATTCCACACTACATACAATTCACACAATACACAAACTACACAAAATACAAACATTGCGCTACACGCACTATCCACAATACAATACACACATCACAATACTATGAACAAAAAATACACACGTAGGTAAAATACACATATTATAGACGCAAAATATACCAATTACACACACATATACACTAAATACTAGCAAAGCAAAAACATGCTACATACGCAACACGCAGTTCACACACACAACACGCACTTTTAATAAAATACACACATTATATACCTACCCATATACACATACTGTACACAAAATACACATAATGCACACTTTAAGCACAAAATACACATAATTCACACACTACACATTACATTCATTGCACACAATACACACAATACACACAATTCAAACATTACGCTACAACAATATAGACAAAATATATCTACAATACACACACCGCACACACACTATAAACATAAATACACGGAGGAAAAATACACATACATCACATATTACACAATATACACATTGCACATGTTCTACACAAAACACACAAATTACACACTAAACAAACTATAAACACGTAATAATACACAAAATATACACAAAACACGTAGCACACGCTACACATCAAACTACACATACTAAATACATGTACCAAACATACAAAAAGAGCACACACTATACAACAGAAAATACTTATAAAACATACTATAAACACAATATACGGAAAATATTTGTGCTGGACATGTATTATATACTAAATACGCACAACATACACAAAATATAAACATTGGACACCTCACAAAATACACACACATACCCATCCTACACACACTACACATAATGCACAAAACACAAAATTTAAACACACTATACACAAAATAAACACAATACCCTACACACGCATAGTATACTACACATAAAATACACAGTATAAAACCAATACACACGTTGCACTCGCTATATAAACAAATAACACACGATATACAAAAAATACATGTACGAAACACGCACATATACAAAATACACACACTGCAACAAACTACAAATACACACCTTGTACATAAAATACACACTGCACACCTTATAAACACACTAACCTTATATACTACAAAATATATTGTACACAAAATACACACTATACACAAATTATATCAAAATACACACATACATAGATTGTACACAAAATACACACTATACACAATACACACACATTATAATCAAAATACACACACATATACATATAGTACACAAAATACACACAATGCACACATTATATACAAAATACAAATACATTACACTCTACATACAATTCACACAATACACAAAATACAAACATTGCGCTACACGCACTATCCACAATACAATACACACATCACAATACTATAAACAAAAAATACACACGTAGGTAAAATACACATATTACAGACGCAAAATATACCAATTACACACACATATACTCTAAATACTAGCACAGCAAAAACATGCTACATACGCAACACGCAGTTCACACACACAAAACACACTTTTCATAAAATACACACATTATATACCTACCCATATACACATACTGTACACAAAATACACATAATGCACACTTTAAGCACAAAATACACATAATTCACACACTACACATTACATTCATTGCACACAATACACACAATACACACAATTCAAACATTACGCTACAACAATATAGACAAAATATATCTACAATACACACCGCACACACACTATAAACATAAATACACGTAGGAAAAATACACATACATCACATATTACACAATATACACATTGCACATGTTCTACACAAAACACACAAATTACACACTAAACAAACTATAAACACGTAATAATACACAAAATATACACAAAACACGTAGCACACGCTACACACAAACTACACATACTAAATACATGTACCAAACATACAAAAAGAGCACACACTATACAACAGAAAATACTTATAAAACATACTATAAACACAATATACGGAAAATATTTGTGCTGGACATATATTATATAATAAATACGCACAACATACACAAAATATAAACATTGGACACCTCACAAAATACACACACATACACATCCTACACACACTACACATAATGCACAAAACACAAAATTTAAACACACTATACACAAAATAAACACAATACCCTACACACGCATAGTACACTACACATAAAATACACAGTATAAAACCAATACACACGTTGCACTCGCTATATAAACAAATAACACACGATAACGAAACACGCACATATACAAAATACACACACTGCACAAACTACAAAATACACACCTTGTACATAAAATACACACTGCACACCTTATAAACACACTAACCTTATATACTACAAAAATATATTCGTACACAAAATACACACTATACACAAATTATAATCAAAATACACACATACACATATTGTACACAAAATACACACTATACACAATACACACACATTATAATCAAAATACACACACATACACATATAGTACACAAAATACACACAATGCACACATTATATATAAAATACAAATACATTACACACTACATACAATTCACACAATACACAAACTACACAAAATACAAACATTGCGCTACTCGCACTATCCACAATACAATACACACATCACAATACTACGAACAAAAAATACACACGTAGGTAAAATACACATATTATAGACGCAAAATATACCAATCACACACACATATACACTAAATACTAGCACAGCAAAAACATGCTACATACGCAACACGCAGTTCACACACACAACACACACTTTTCATAAAATACACACATTATATACCTACCCATATACACATACTGTACACAAAAATACACATAGTGCACACTTTAAGCACAAAATACACATAATTCACACACTACACATTACATTCATTGCACACAATACACACAATACACACAATTCAAACATTACGCTACAACAATATAGACAAAATATATCTACAATACACACCGCACACACACTATAAACATAAATACACGTAGGAAAAATACACATACATCACATATTACACAATATACACATTGCACATGTTCTACACAAAACACACAAATTACACACTAAACAAACTATAAACACGTAATAATACACAAAATATACACAAAACACGTAGCACACGCTACACACAAACTACACATACTAAATACATGTAACAAACATACAAAAAGAGCACACACTATACAACAGAAAATACTTATAAAACATACTATAAACACAATATACGGAAAATATTTGTGCTGGACATATATTATATAATAAATACGCACAACATACACAAAATATAAACATTGGACACCTCACAAAATACACACACATACACATCCTACACACACTACACATAATGCACAAAACACAAAATTTAAACACACTATACACAAAATAAACACAATACCCTACACACGCATAGTATACTACACATAAAATACACAGTATAAAACCAATACACACGTTGCACTCGCTATATAAACAAATAACACACGATATACAAAAAATACATGTACGAAACACGCACATATACAAAATACACACACTGCACAAACTACAAAATACACACCTTGTACATAAAATACACACTGCACACCTTATAAACACACTAACCTTATATACTACAAAAATATATTGTACACAAAATACACACTATACACAAATTATAATCAAAATACACACATACATATATTGTACACAAAATACACACTATACACAATACACACACATTATAATCAAAAAACACACACATATACATATAGTACACAAAATACACACAATGCACACATTATATACAAAATACAAATACATTACACACTACATACAATTCACACAATACACAAACTACACAAAGTACAAACATTGCGCTACTCGCACTATCCACAATACAATACACACATCACAATACTACGAACAAAAAATACACACGTAGGTAAAATACACATATTATAGACGCAAAATATACCAATTACACACACATATACACTAAATACTAGCACAGCAAAAACATGCTACATACGCAACACGCAGTTCACACACACAACACACTTTTCATAAAATACACACATTATATACCTACCTATATATACATACTGTACACAAAATACACATAATGCACACTTTAAGCACAAAATACACATAATTCACGCACTACACATTACATTCATTGCACACAATACACACAATACACAAAATTCAAACATTACGCTATAACACTATAGACAAAATATATCTACAATACACACACCGCACACACACTATAAACATAAATACACGTAGGAAAAATACACATACATCACATATTACACAATATACACACTGCACATGTTCTACACAAAACACACAAATTACACACTAAACAAACTATAAACACGTAATAATACACAAAATATACACAAAACACGTAGCACACGCTACACACAAACTACACATACTAAATACATGTACCAAACATACAAAAAGAGCACACACTATACAACAGAAAATACTTATAAAACACACTATAAACACAACATACGGAAAATATTTGTGCTGGACATATATTATATACTAAATACGCACAACATACACAAAATATAAACATTGGACACCTCACAAAATACATACACATCCTACACACACTACAAATAAAGCACAAAACACAAAATTTAAACACACTATACACAAAATAAACACAATACGCTACACACGCATAGTACACTACATATAAAATAACAGTATAAAACCAATACACACGTTGCACACGCTATATAAACAAATAACACACGATATACAAAAAATACATGTACGAAACACGCACATATACAAAATACACACACTGCACAAACTACAAAATACACACCTTGTACATAAAATACACACTGCACACCTTATAAACACACTAACCTTATATACTACAAAAATATATTGTACACAAAATACACACTATACACAAATTATAATCAAAATACACACATACACATATTGTACACAAAATACACACTATACACAATACACACACATTATAATCAAAATACACACACATACACATATAGTACACAAAATACACACAATGCACACATTATATATAAAATACAAATACATTACACACTACATACAATTCACACAATACACAAACTACACAAAATACAAACATTGCGCTACTCGCACTATCCACAATACAATACACACATCACAATACTACGAACAAAAAATACACACGTAGGTAAAATACACATATTATAGACGCAAAATATACCAATTACACACACATATACACTAAATACTAGCACAGCAAAAACATGCTACATACGCAACACGCAGTTCACACACACAACACACACTTTTCATAAAATACACACATTATATACCTACCCATATACACATACTGTACACAAAATACACATAATGCACACTTTAAGCACAAAATACACATAATTCACACACTACACATTACATTCATTGCACACAATACACACAATACACACAATTCAAACATTACGCTACAACAATATAGACAAAATATATCTACAATACACACCGCACACACACTATAAACATAAATACACGTAGGAAAAATACACATACATCACATATTACACAATATACACATTGCACATGTTCTACACAAAACACACAAATTACACACTAAACAAACTATAAACACGTAATAATACACAAAATATACACAAAACACGTAGCACACGCTACACACAAACTACACATACTAAATACATGTACCAAACATACAAAAAGAGCACACACTATACAACAGAAAATACTTATAAAACACACTATAAACACAATATACGGAAAATATTTGTGCTGGACATATATTATATACTAAATACGGACAACATACACAAAATATAAACATTGGACACCTCACAAAATACATACACATCCTACACACACTACACATAAAGCACAAAACACAAAATTTAAACACACTATACACAAAATAAACACAATACGCTACACACGCATAGTACACTACACATAAAATACACGGTATAAAACCAATACACACGTTGTACACGCTATATAAACAAATAGCACACGATATACAAAAAATACATGTACGAAACACGCACATATACAAAATACACACACTGCACAAACTACATAAAACACACCTTTTACATAAAATACACACTGCACACCTTATAAACACACTAACCTTATATACTACAAAATATATTGTACACAAAATACACACTATACACAAATTATAATCAAAATACACACATACACATATTGTACACAAAATACACACTATACACAATACACACACATTATAATCAAAATACACACACATACACATATAGTACACAAAATACACACAATACACACATTATATAGAAAATACAAATACATTACACACTACATACAATTCACACAATACACAAACTACACAAAATACAAACATTGCGCTACACGCACTATCTACAATACAATACACAAATCACAATACTATGAACAAAGAATACACACGTAGGTAAAATACACATATTATAGACGCAAAATATACCAATTACACACACATATACACTAAATACTAGCACAACAAAAACATGCTACATACGCAACACGCAGTTCACACACACAACACACTTTTCATAAAATACACACATTATATACCTACCTATATATACATACTGTACACAAAATACACATAATGCACACTTTAAGCACAAAATACACATAATTCACGCACTACACATTACATTCATTGCACACAATACACACAATACACAAAATTCAAACATTACGCTATAAAACTATTGACAAAATATATCTACAATACACACACCGCACACACACTATAAACATAAATACACGTAGGAAAAATACACATACATCACATATTACACAATATACACATTGCACATGTTCTACACAAAACACACAAATTACACACTAAACAAACTATAAACACGTAATAATACACAAAATATACACAAAACACGTAGCACACGCTACACACAAACTACACATACTAAATACATGTACCAAACATACAAAAAGAGCACACACTATACATCAGAAAATACTTATAAAACATACTATAAACACAATATACGGAAAATATTTGTGCTGGACATATATTATATAATAAATACGCACAACATACACAAAATATAAACATTGGACACCTCACAAAATACACACACATACACATCCTACACACACTACACATAATGCACAAAACACAAAATTTAAACACACTATACACAAAATAAACACAATACCCTACACACGCATAGTACACTACACATAAAATACACAGTATAAAACCAATACACACGTTGCACTCGCTATATAAACAAATAACACACGATATACAAAAAATACATGTACGAAACACGCACATATACAAAATACACACACTGCACAAACTACAAAATACACACCTTGTACATAAAATACACACTGCACACCTTATAAACACACTAACCTTATATACTACAAAAATATATTGTACACAAAATACACACTATACACAAATTATAATCAAAATACACACATACACATATTGTACACAAAATACACACTATACACAATACACACACATTATAATCAAAATACACACACATACACATATAGTACACAAAATACACACAATGCACACATTATATATAAAATACAAATACATTACACACTACATACAATTCACACAATACACAAACTACACAAAATACAAACATTGCGCTACTCGCACTATCCACAATACAATACACACATCACAATACTACGAACAAAAAATACACACGTAGGTAAAATACACATATTATAGACGCAAAATATACCAATTACACACACATATACACTAAATACTAGCACAGCAAAAACATGCTACATACGCAACACGCAGTTCACACACACAACACACACTTTTCATAAAATACACACATTATATACCTACCCATATACACATACTGTACACAAAATACACATAATGCACACTTTAAGCACAAAATACACATAATTCACACACTACACATTACATTCATTGCACATAATACACACAATACACACAATTCAAACATTACGCTACAACAATATAGACAAAATATATCTACAATACACACACCGCACACACACTATAAACATAAATACACGTAGGAAAAATACACATACATCACATATTACACAATATACACATTGCACATGTTCTACACAAAACACACAAATTACACACTAAACAAACTATAAACACGTAATAATACACAAAATATACACAAAACACGTAGCACACGCTACACACAAACTACACATACTAAATACATGTACCAAACATACAAAAAGAGCACACACTATACAACAGAAAATACTTATAAAACACTACTATAAACACAATATACGGAAAATATTTGTGCTGGACATATATTATATAATAAATACGCACAACATACACAAAATATAAACATTGGACACCTCACAAAATACACACACATACACATCCTACACACACTACACATAATGCACAAAACACAAAATTTAAACACACTATACACAAAATAAACACAATACCCTACACACGCATAGTACACTACACATAAAATACACAGTATAAACCAATACACACGTTGCACTCGCTATATAAACAAATAACACACGATATACAAAAAATACATGTACGAAACACGCACATATACAAAATACACACACTGCACAAACTACAAAATACACACCTTGTACATAAAATACACACTGCACACCTTATAAACACACTAACCTTATATACTACAAAAATATATTGTACACAAAATACACACTATACACAAATTATAATCAAAATACACACATACACATATTGTACACAAAATACACACTATACACAATACACACACATTATAATCAAAATACACACACATACACATATAGTACACAAAAAACACACAATGCACACATTATATATAAAATACAAATACATTACACACTACATACAATTCACACAATACACAAACTACACAAAGTACAAACATTGCGCTACTCGCACTATCCACAATACAATACACACATCACAATACTACGAACAAAAAATACACACGTAGGTAAAATACACATATTATAGACGCAAAATATACCAATTACACACACATATACACTAAATACTAGCACAGCAAAAACATGCTACATACGCAACACGCAGTTCACACACACAACACACACTTTTCATAAAATACACACATTATATACGTACCCATATACACATACTGTACACAAAATACACATAATGCACACTTTAAGCACAAAATACACATAATTCACACACTACACATTACATTCATTGCACACAATACACACAATACACACAATTCTAACATTACGCTACAACAATATAGACAAAATATATCTACAATACACACCGCACACACACTATAAACATAAATACACGTAGGAAAAATACACATACATCACATATTACACAATATACACATTGCACATGTTCTACACAAAACACACAAATTACACACTAAACAAACTATAAACACGTAATAATACACAAAATATACACAAAACACGTAGCACACGCTACACACAAACTACACATACTAAATACATGTAACAAACATACAAAAAGAGCACACACTATACAACAGAAAATACTTATAAAACATACTATAAACACAATATACGGAAAATATTTGTGCTGGACATATATTATATAATAAATACGCACAACATACACAAAATATAAACATTGGACACCTCACAAAATACACACACATACACATCCTACACACACTACACATAATGCACAAAACACAAAATTTAAACACACTATACACAAAATAAACACAATACCCTACACACGCATAGTACACTACACATAAAATACACAGTATAAAACCAATACACACGTTGCACTCGCTATATAAACAAATAACACAAGATATACAAAAAATACATGTACGAAACATGCACATATACAAAATACACACACTGCACAAACTACAAAATACACACCTTGTACATAAAATACACACTGCACACCTTATAAACACACTAACCTTATATACTACAAAAATATATTGTACACAAAATACACACTATACACAAATTATAATCAAAATACACACATACACATATTGTACACAAAATACACACTATACACAATACACACATTATAATCAAAATACACACATACACATATAGTACACAAAATACACACAATGTACACATTATATAGAAAATACAAATACATTACACACTACATACAATTCACACAATACACAAACTACACAAAATACAAACATTGCGCAACTCGCACTATCCACAATACAATACACACATTACAATACTATGAACAAAAAATACACACGTAGGTAAAATACACATATTATAGACGCAAAATATACCAATTACACACACATATACACTAAATACTAGCACAGCAAAAACATGCTACATACGCAACACGCAGTTCACACACACAACACACACTTTTCATAAAATACACACATTATATACGTACCCATATACACATACTGTACACAAAATACACATAATGCACACTTTAAGCACAAAATACACATAATTCACACACTACACATTACATTCATTGCACACAATACACACAATTCTAACATTACGCTACAACAATATAGACAAAATATATCTACAATACACACCGCACACACACTATAAACATAAATACACGTAGGAAAAATACACATACATCACATATTACACAATATACACATTGCACATGTTCTACACAAAACACACAAATTACACACTAAACAAACTATAAACACGTAATAATACACAAAATATACACAAAACACGTAGCACACGCTACACACAAACTACACATACTAAATACATGTAACAAACATACAAAAAGAGCACACACTATACAACAGAAAATACTTATAAAACATACTATAAACACAATATACGGAAAATATTTGTGCTGGACATATATTATATAATAAATACGCACAACATACACAAAATATAAACATTGGACACCTCACAAAATACACACACATACACATCCTACACACACTACACATAATGCACAAAACACAAAATTTAAACACACTATACACAAAATAAACACAATACCCTACACACGCATAGTACACTACACATAAAATACACAGTATAAAACCAATACACACGTTGCACTCGCTATATAAACAAATAACACACGATATACAAAAAATACATGTAACGAAACATGCACATATACAAAATACACACACTGCACAAACTACAAAATACACACCTTATACATAAAATACACACTGCACACCTTATAAACACACTACCCTTATATACTACAAAAATATATTCTACACAAAATACACACTATACACAAATTATAATCAAAATACACACATACACATATTGTACACAAAATACACACTATACACAATACACACACATTATAATCAAAATACACACACATACACATATAGTACACAAAAAAAAACACAATGCACACATTATATATAAAATACAAATACATTAGACACTACATACAATTCACACAATACACAAACTACACAAAATACAAACATTGCGCTACTCGCACTATCCACAATACAATACACACATCACAATACTACGAACAAAAAATACACACGTAGGTAAAATACACATATTATAGACGCAAAATATACCAATTACACACACATATACACTAAATACTAGCACAGCAAAAACATGCTACATACGCAACACGCAGTTCACACACACAACACACACTTTTCATAAAATACACACATTATATACCTACCCATATACACATACTGTACACAAAATACACATAATGCACACTTTAAGCATAAAATACACATAATTCACACACTACACATTACATTCATTGCATATAATACACACAATACACACAATTCAAACATTACGCTACAACAATATAGACAAAATATATCTACAATACACACCGCACACACACTATAAACATAAATACACATAGGAAAAATACACATACATCACATATTACACAATATACACATTGCACATGTTCTACACAAAACACACAAATTACACACTAAACAAACTATAAACACGTAATAATACACAAAATATACACAAAACACGTAGCACACGCTACACACAAACTACACATACTAAATACATGTAACAAACATACAAAAAGAGCACACACTATACAACAGAAAATACATATAAAACATACTATAAACACAATATACGGAAAATATTTGTGCTGGACATATATTATATAATAAATACGCACAACATACACAAAATATAAACTTTGGACACCTCACAAAATACACACACATACACATCCTACACACACTACACATAATGCACAAAACATAAAATTTAAACACACTATACACAAAATAAACACAATACCCTACACACGCATAGTACACTACACATAAAATACACAGTATAAAACTAATACACACGTTGCACTCGCTATATAAACAAATAACACACGATATACAAAAAATACATGTACGAAACACGCACATATACAAAATACACACACTGCACAAACTACAAAATACACACCTTGTACATAAAATACACACTGCACACCTTATAAACACACTAACCTTATATACTACAAAAATATATTGCTACACAAAATACACACTATACACAAATTATAATCAAAATACACACATACACATATTGTACACAAAATACACACTATACACAATACACACACATTATAATCAAAATACACACACATACACATATAGTACACAAAATACACACAATGCACACATTATATAGAAAATACAAATACATTACACACTACATACAATTCACACAATACACAAACTACACAAAATACAAACATTGCGCTACACGCACTATCTACAATACAATACACAAATCACAATACTATGAACAAAGAATACACACGTAGGTAAAATACACATATTATAGACGCAAAATATACCAATTACACACACATATACACTAAATACTAGCACAGCAAAAACATGCTACATACGCAACACGCAGTTCACACACACAACACACTTTTCATAAAATACACACATTATATACCTACCCATATACACATACTGTACACAAAATACACATAATGCACACTTTAAGCACAAAATACACATAATTCACACACTACTCATTACATTCATTGCACACAATACACACAATACACACAATTCTAACATTACGCTACAACAATATAGACAAAATATATCTACAATACACACCGCACACACACTATAAACATAAATACACGTAGGAAAAATACACATACATCACATATTACACAATATACACATTGCACATGTTCTACACAAAACACACAAATTACACACTAAACAAACTATAAACACGTAATAATACACAAAATATACACAAAACACGTAGCACACGCTACACACAAACTACACATACTAAATACATGTAACAAACATACAAAAAGAGCACACACTATACAACAGAAAATACTTATAAAACACACTATAAACACAATATACGGAAAATATTTGTGCTGGACATATATTATATAATAAATACGCACAACATACACAAAATATAAACTTTGGACACCTCACAAAATACACACACTACACATAATGCACAAAACATAAAATTTAAACACACTATACACAAAATAAACACAATACCCTACACACGCATAGTACACTACACATAAAATACACAGTATAAAACTAATACACACGTTGCACTCGCTATATAAACAAATAACACACGATATACAAAAAATACATGTACGAAACACGCACATATACAAAATACACACACTGCACAAACTACCAAATACACACCTTGTACATAAAATACACACTGCACACCTTATAAACACACTAACCTTATATACTACAAAAATATATTCTACACAAAATACACACTATACACAAATTATAATCAAAATACACACATACACATGTTGTACACAAAATACACACTATACACAATACACACACATTATAATCAAAATACACACACATACACATATAGTACACAAAATACACACAATGCACACATTATATATAAAATACAAATACATTACACACTACATACAATTCACACAATACACAAACTACACAAAATACAAACATTGCGCTACTCGCACTATCCACAATACAATACACACATCACAATACTACGAACAAAAAATACACACGTAGGTAAAATACACATATTATAGACGCAAAATATAAACATTGGACACCTCACAAAATACACACACATACACATCCTACACACACTACACATAATGCACAAAACACAAAATTTAAACACACTATACACAAAATAAACACAATACCCTACACACGCATAGTACACTACACATAAAATACACAGTATAAAACCAATACACACGTTGCACTCCCTATATAAACAAATAACACACGATATACAAAAAATACATGAACGAAACATGCACATATACAAAATACACACACTGCACAAACTACAAAATACACACCTTGTACATAAAATACACACTGCACACCTTATAAACACACTACCCTTATATACTACAAAAATATATTCTACACAAAATACACACTATACACAAATTATAATCAAAATACACACATACACATATTGTACACAAAATACACACTATACACAATACACACACATTATAATCAAAATACACACACATACACATATAGTACACAAAAAACACACAATGCACACATTATATATAAAATACAAATACATTAGACACTACATACAATTCACACAATACACAAACTACACAAAATACAAACATTGCGCTACTCGCACTATCCACAATACAATACACACATCACAATACTACGAACAAAAAATACACACGTAGGTAAAATACACATATTATAGACGCAAAATATACCAACTACACACACATATACACTAAATACTAGCACAGCAAAAACATGCTACATACGCAACACGCAGTTCACACACACAACACACACTTTTCATAAAATACACACATTATATACCTACCCATATACACATACTGTACACAAAATACACATAATGCACACTTTAAGCATAAAATACACATAATTCACACACTACACATTACATTCATTGCATATAATACACACAATACACACAATTCAAACATTACGCTACAACAATATAGACAAAATATATCTACAATACACACCGCACACACACTATAAACATAAATACACATAGGAAAAATACACATACATCACATATTACACAATATACACATTGCACATGTTCTACACAAAACACACAAATTACACACTAAACAAACTATAAACACGTAATAATACACAAAATATACACAAAACACGTAGCACACGCTACACACAAACTACACATACTAAATACATGTAACAAACATACAAAAAGAGCACACACTATACAACAGAAAATACTTATAAAACATACTACAAACACAATATACGGAAAATATTTGTGCTGGACATATATTATATAATAAATACGCACAACATACACAAAATATAAACTTTGGACACCTCACAAAATACACACACATACACATCCTACACACACTACACATAATGCACAAAACATAAAATTTAAACACACTATACACAAAATAAACACAATACCCTACACACGCATAGTACACTACACATAAAATACACAGTATAAAACTAATACACACGTTGCACTCGCTATATAAACAAATAACACACGATATACAAAAAATACATGTACGAAACACGCACATATACAAAATACACACACTGCACAAACTACCAAATACACACCTTGTACATAAAATACACACTGCACACCTTATAAACACACTAACCTTATATACTACAAAAATATATTCTACACAAAATACACACTATACACAAATTATAATCAAAATACACACATACACATATTGTACACAAAATACACACTATACACAATACACACACATTATAATCAAAATACACACACATACACATATAGTACACAAAAAACACACAATGCACACATTATATATAAAATACAAATATATTACACACTACATACAATTCACACAATACACAAACTACACAAAATACAAACATTGCGCTACTCGCACTATCCACAATACAATACACACATCACAATACTACGAACAAAAAATACACACGTAGGTAAAATACACATATTATAGACGCAAAATATACCAATTACACACACATATACACTAAATACTAGCACAGCAAAAACATGCTACATACGCAACACGCAGTTCACACACACAACACACACTTTTCATAAAATACACACATTATATACCTACCCATATACACATATTGTACACAAAATACACATAATGCACACTTTAAGCACAAAATACACATAATTCACACACTACTCATTACATTCATTGCACACAATACACACAATACACACAATTCTAACATTACGCTACAACAATATAGACAAAATATATCTACAATACACACCGCACACACACTATAAACATAAATACACGTAGGAAAAATACACATACATCACATATTACACAATATACACATTGCACATGTTCTACACAAAACACACAAATTACACACTAAACAAACTATAAACACGTAATAATACGCAAAATATACACAAAACACGTAGCACACGCTACACACAAACTACACATACTAAATACATGTAACAAACATACAAAAAGAGCACACACTATACAACAGAAAATACTTATAAAACACACTATAAACACAATATACGGAAAATATTTGTGCTGGACATATATTATATAGTAAATACGCACAACATACACAAAATATAAACTTTGGACACCTCACAAAATACACACACTACACATAATGCACAAAACATAAAATTTAAACACACTATACACAAAATAAACACAATACCCTACACACGCATAGTACACTACACATAAAATACACAGTATAAAACTAATACACACGTTGCACTCGCTATATAAACAAATAACACACGATATACAAAAAATACATGTACGAAACACGCACATATACAAAATACACACACTGCACAAACTACCAAATACACACCTTGTACATAAAATACACACTGCACACCTTATAAACACACTAACCTTATATACTACAAAAATATATTCTACACAAAATACACACTATACACAAATTATAATCAAAATACACACATACACATATTGTACACAAAATACACACTATACACAATACACACACATTATAATCAAAATACACACACATACACATATAGTACACAAAAAACACACAATGCACACATTATATATAAAATACAAATATATTACACACTACATACAATTCACACAATACACAAACTACACAAAATACAAACATTGCGCTACTCGCACTATCCACAATACAATACACACATCACAATACTACGAACAAAAAATACACACGTAGGTAAAATACACATATTATAGACGCAAAATATACCAATTACACACACATATACACTAAATACTAGCACAGCAAAAACATGCTACATACGCAACACGCAGTTCACACACACAACACACACTTTTCATAAAATACACACATTATATACCTACCCATATACACATATTGTACACAAAATACACATAATGCACACTTTAAGCACAAAATACACATAATTCACACACTACTCATTACATTCATTGCACACAATACACACAATACACACAATTCTAACATTACGCTACAACAATATAGACAAAATATATCTACAATACACACCGCACACACACTATAAACATAAATACACGTAGGAAAAATACACATACATCACATATTACACAATATACACATTGCACATGTTCTACACAAAACACACAAATTACACACTAAACAAACTATAAACACGTAATAATACGCAAAATATACACAAAACACGTAGCACACGCTACACACAAACTACACATACTAAATACATGTAACAAACATACAAAAAGAGCACACACTATACAACAGAAAATACTTATAAAACACACTATAAACACAATATACGGAAAATATTTGTGCTGGACATATATTATATAGTAAATACGCACAACATACACAAAATATAAACTTTGGACACCTCACAAAATACACACACTACACATAATGCACAAAACATAAAATTTAAACACACTATACACAAAATAAACACAATACCCTACACACGCATAGTACACTACACATAAAATACACAGTATAAAACTAATACACACGTTGCACTCGCTATATAAACAAATAACACACGATATACAAAAAATACATGTACGAAACACGCACATATACAAAATACACACACTGCACAAACTACCAAATACACACCTTGTACATAAAATACACACTGCACACCTTATAAACACACTAACCTTATATACTACAAAAATATATTCTACACAAAATACACACTATACACAAATTATAATCAAAATACACACATACACATGTTGTACACAAAATACACACTATACACAATACACACACATTATAATCAAAATACACACACATACACATATAGTACACAAAATACACACAATGCACACATTATATATAAAATACAAATACATTACACACTACATACAATTCACACAATACACAAACTACACAAAATACAAACATTGCGCTACTCGCACTATCCACAATACAATACACACATCACAATACTACGAACAAAAAATACACACGTAGGTAAAATACACATATTATAGACGCAAAATATACCAATTACACACACATATACACTAAATACTAGCACAGCAAAAACATGCTACATACGCAACACGCAGTTCACACACACAACACACACTTTTCATAAAATACACACATTATATACCTACCCATATACACATACTGTACACAAAATACACATAATGCACACTTTAAGCATAAAATACACATAATTCACACACTACACATTACATTCATTGCACACAATACACACAATACACACAATTCAAACATTACGCTACAACAATATAGACAAAATATATCTACAATACACACCGCACACACACTATAAACATAAATACACGTAGGAAAAATACACATACATCACATATTACACAATATACACATTGCACATGTTCTACACAAAACACACAAATTACACACTAAACAAACTATTAACACGTAATAATACACAAAATATACACAAAACACGTAGCACACGCTACACACAAACTACACATACTAAATACAAGTAACAAACATACAAAAAGAGCACACACTATACAACAGAAAATACTTATAAAACACACTATAAACACAATATACGGAAAATATTTGTGCTGGACATATATTATATAATAAATACGCACAACATACACAAAATATAAACTTTGGACACCTCACAAAATACACACACTACACATAATGCACAAAACATAAAATTTAAACACACTATACACAAAATAAACACAATACCCTACACACGCATAGTACACTACACATAAAATACACAGTATAAAACTAATACACACGTTGCACTCGCTATATAAACAAATAACACACGATATACAAAAAATACATGTACGAAACACGCACATATACAAAATACACACACTGCACAAACTACCAAATACACACCTTGTACATAAAATACACACTGCACACCTTATAAACACACTAACCTTATATACTACAAAAATATATTCTACACAAAATACACACTATACACAAATTATAATCAAAATACACACATACACATGTTGTACACAAAATACACACTATACACAATACACACACATTATAATCAAAATACACACACATACACATATAGTACACAAAATACACACAATGCACACATTATATATAAAATACAAATACATTACACACTACATACAATTCACACAATACACAAACTACACAAAATACAAACATTGCGCTACTCGCACTATCCACAATACAATACACACATCACAATACTACGAACAAAAAATACACACGTAGGTAAAATACACATATTATAGACGCAAAATATACCAATTACACACACATATACACTAAATACTAGCACAGCAAAAACATGCTACATACGCAACACGCAGTTCACACACACAACACACACTTTTCATAAAATACACACATTATATACCTACCCATATACACATACTGTACACAAAATACACATAATGCACACTTTAAGCATAAAATACACATAATTCACACACTACACATTACATTCATTGCACATAATACACACAATACACACAATTCAAACATTACGCTACAACAATATAGACAAAATATATCTACAATACACACCGCACACACACTATAAACATAAATACACGTAGGAAAAATACACATACATCACATATTACACAATATACACATTGCACATGTTCTACACAAAACACACAAATTACACACTAAACAAACTATAAACACGTAATAATACACAAAATATACACAAAACACGTAGCACACGCTACACACAAACTACACATACTAAATACATGTAACAAACATACAAAAAGAGCACACACTATACAACAGAAAATACTTATAAAACATACTATAAACACAATATACGGAAAATATTTGTGCTGGACATATATTATATAATAAATACGCACAACATACACAAAATATAAACTTTGGACACCTCACAAAATACACACACATACACATCCTACACACACTACACATAATGCACAAAACACAAAATTTAAACACACTATACACAAAATAAACACAATACCCTACACACGCATAGTACACTACACATAAAATACACAGTATAAAACCAATACACACGTTGCACTCGCTATATAAACAAATAACACACGATATACAAAAAATACATATACGAAACACGCACATATACAAAATACACACACTGCACAAACTACCAAATACACACCTTGTACATAAAATACACACTGCACACCTTATAAACACACTAACCTTATATACTACAAAAATATATTCTACACAAAATACACACTATACACAAATTATAATCAAAATACACACATACACATGTTGTACACAAAATACACACTATACACAATACACACACATTATAATCAAAATACACACACATACACATATAGTACACAAAATACACACAATGCACACATTATATATAAAATACAAATACATTACACACTACATACAATTCACACAATACACAAACTACACAAAGTACAAACATTGCGCTACTCGCACTATCCACAATACAATACACACGTCACAATACTACGAACAAAAAATACACACGTAGGTAAAATACACATATTATAGACGCAAAATATACCAATTACACACACATATACACTAAATACTAGCACAGCAAAAACATGCTACATACGCAACACGCAGTTCACACACACAACACACACTTTTCATAAAATACACACATTATATACGTACCCATATACACATACTGTACACAAAATACACATAATGCACACTTTAAGCACAAAATACACATAATTCACACACTACACATTACATTCATTGCACACAATACACACAATACACACAATTCTAACATTACGCTACAACAATATAGACAAAATATATCTACAATACACACCGCACACACACTATAAACATAAATACACGTAGGAAAAATACACATACATCACATATTACACAATATACACATTGCACATGTTCTACACAAAACACACAAATTACACACTAAACAAACTATAAACACGTAATAATACACAAAATATACACAAAACACGTAGCACACGCTACACACAAACTACACATACTAAATACATGTAACAAACATACAAAAAGAGCACACACTATACAACAGAAAATACTTATAAAACATACTATAAACACAATCTACGGAAAATATTTGTGCTGGACATATATTATATAATAAATACGCACAACATACACAAAATATAAACATTGGACCCCTCACAAAATACACACACATACACATCCTACACACACTACACATAATGCACAAAACACAAAATTTAAACACACTATACACAAAATAAACACAATACCCTACACACGCATAGTACACTACACATAAAATACACAGTATAAAACCAATACACACGTTGCACTCGCTATATAAACAAATAACACACGATATACAAAAAATACATGAACGAAACATGCACATATACAAAATACACACACTGCACAAACTACAAAATACACACCTTGTACATAAAATACACACTGCACACCTTATAAACACACTAACCTTATATACTACAAAAATATATTCTACACAAAATACACATTATACACAAATTATAATCAAAATACACACATACACATATTGTACACAAAATACACACTATACACAATACACACACATTATAATCAAAATACACACACATACACATATAGTACACAAAATACACACAATGCACACATTATATACAAAATACAAATACATTACACTCTACATACAATTCACACAATACACAAAATACAAACATTGCGCTACACGCACTATCCACAATACAATACACACATCACAATACTATGAACAAAAAATACACACGTAGGTAAAATACACATATTATAGACGCAAAATATACCAATTACACACACATATACACTAAATACTAGCAAAGCAAAAACATGCTACATACGCAACACGCAGTTCACACACACAACACACACTTTTCATAAAATACACACATTATATACCTACCCATATACACATACTGTACACAAAATACACATAATGCACACTTTAAGCACAAAATACACATAATTCACACACTACTCATTACATTCATTGCACACAATACACACAATACACACAATTCTAACATTACGCTACAACAATATAGACAAAATATATCTACAATACACACCGCACACACACTATAAACATAAATACACGTAGGAAAAATACACATACATCACATATTACACAATATACACATTGCACATGTTCTACACAAAACACACAAATTACACACTAAACAAACTATAAACACGTAATAATACACAAAATATACACAAAACACGTAGCACACGCTACACACAAACTACACATACTAAATACATGTAACAAACATACAAAAAGAGCACACACTATACAACAGAAAATACTTATAAAACATACTATAAACACAATATACGGAAAATATTTGTGCTGGACATATATTATATAATAAATACGCTCAACATACACAAAATATAAACATTGGACACCTCACAAAATACACACACATACACATCCTACACACACTACACATAATGCACAAAACATAAAATTTAAACACACTATACACAAAATAAACACAATACCCTACACACGCATAGTACACTACACATAAAATACACAGTATAAAACTAATACACACGTTGCACTCGCTATATAAACAAATAACACACGATATACAAAAAATACATGTACGAAACATGCACATATACAAAATACACACACTGCACAAACTACCAAATACACACCTTGTACATAAAATACACACTGCACACCTTATAAACACACTAACCTTATATACTACAAAAATATATTCTACACAAAATACACACTATACACAAATTATAATCAAAATACACACATACACATGTTGTACACAAAATACACACTATACACAATACACACACATTATAATCAAAATACACACACATACACATATAGTACACAAAATACACACAATGCACACATTATATATAAAATACAAATACATTACACACTACATACAATTCACACAATACACAAACTACACAAAATACAAACATTGCGCTACTCGCACTATCCACAATACAATACACACATCACAATACTACGAACAAAAAATACACACGTAGGTAAAATACACATATTATAGACGCAAAATATACCAATTACACACACATATACACTAAACATGTAATGTCCGTTTTTTTTAATTAAGGGGTGTTTGCTTTTTGTGAATATCTTGTTTAAGATATGGTGTGGTATGTTTTATTTGTTTTACATTATTTATGGGTGTGAATATTTAGTTTATGGTTTTTGAAAAGCAAATTAATATCCTAATTAATAAATTAAATATCTCTCTCTCTCTCTCTCCCTCTCCCTCTCGGTTCTCTCCCTCACCCCACGATCTTCTCAACCCCCCCCCACTCCCACAAAACCGATATCTTTCCCTTCCCAATCACAATCAATCATCGGTTCTCTCTTCTCCCTCACAATCTCAACACCGGTAAGCTTCCTCCCTTCTCCCTCTCGGTTTTTACCTTCTTCCATTCACTCCCTCTCATCATCTTCTTGGATTCCTCAAGGTGATACCCTCCTTCGTCGTGAATCGGAGTCGTAAGAGGAAGTAAAGCTTTTACACTACGTTGAACTATTCGGGAAAGGTAATACAAGGCCTCAACTCTCGTTTAATTCGAAAAACATGCATGTAGGACGTTTTGGGAAGGTTTAGATGCTGAATAGGTTTTGTGATTATGTGTTGTTGTCGAGCATGTTTTGTTAGTAACTGACAATGGGTTCCGACCCCGTTTTGACTGAGCAAACGATCTCCTTTTGGTACGAAATTTTAACCGTATAAACTTGGATGTGTCTTCGGTGTGGTGTGTAAATTTCAGCTTCATTGGATGTCGTATGATTTTACTATGATTTTTGCAAGTAAACTGCGCAGTTCTGCGTGTGGTGTGTTCTGGGTGATGTTTGTGTGTGCTTTGGGTGTGTTTCTGAGTGTTGTGTTTTGTGAAGCATGTGGGTGTGTTTGGCCAAGAGATGGCTCGGGAAAATCAGTGTTTGGTTCGAGGGTTTCGTGTGTGTTGGCCGAGAGTTGTAGGGTTCGGCCTAGGGCAGTGTTGTGGAGAGTTTTGAAGGGATGACCCAGGTGTTTGGGTGTGTTTTGGGATGTAGGAGGTGTGGTGTGAATGTCGTATAGGGTTTGAGAATCGGAGGTTGGAGGAAAGTGAGTGTACACTGGACTGTGCCGAGACAGGTGCCGAGCTGTGCCGAGACAGGTGCCGAGCTGTGCCGAGACAGGTGCCGAGCTGTGCCGAGACAGGTGCCGAGCTGTGCCGAGACAGGTGCCGAGCTGTGCCGAGACAGGTGCCGAGCTGTGCCGAGACAGGTGCCGAGCTGTGCCGAGACAGGTGCCGAGCTGTGCCGAGACAGGTGCCGAGCTGTGCCGAGACAGGTGCCCGAGACAGGTGCCGAGCTGTGCCGAGACAGGCGGCCGAGGTGCCGAGCCAGGCGGCCGAGACGGTCGGCCGAGGTGCCGAGCCAGGCGGCCGAGGTGCCGAGCCAGGCGGCCGAGACGGTCGGCCGAGGTGCCGAGCCAGGCGGCCGAGACGGTCGGCCGAGGTGCCGAGCCAGGCGGCCGAGACACCGAGCCAGGCCGAGACGCCGATCCTTTTTCCGAGCTTTTTCCGAACCTTTTCCGAGCCAAGTGAGCCGTTGCACAGTAAGGGTATGCCGGGAGTTTGAGTGTTGTGTGTGTGTCGTGTGCGCGTTTTGAGTACGTCGTATGCGTGTCGGGTGCGTGCGGGGTGTGTTTTCGGGCTTGTCTTTGTGTGTTTGGCTTATGAGATGTTGTTAAGTGTGTGTTCGTGTAACGTGCTAGATGTTGAAGTCGTCCACGTAGGAATCATGCATTGTCGTTTAAACATCGTCTACCCTGACTCTAATCATGATTTATTTATCTTTCAAAAGGGTGATCTTTTTCGAGGAAAGTGTGGTTGAAGGGAACTGTTTTAAAAGCTAAGCAATCGAGGTGGGCTTTTCTACCCTACTTTTATGTGGGTTATCTTTAAACACGGACTTTGTTCCGGAAATGTTTATGGAGGTGAACTGTTTGTCTTGCCAATTGTTTTGTTTTGAAACCTATCTGAAGTGGTTTACCACATATGTTTAATCGAATTCGGGTCTGTTGGGCTGCGAACCCTCAGGCTAGTGTACACGAGACCGGGAGCCATCTGAGAGCAAGTTGGCCGGTCTAGTTGACCTGGGGTGTGGCCACGCCCCTTGTCATGGTTGGATCAGATAGTGTATGATAGTGGGAATAAGGGTGGCAATATCTGAAAATGACTGCGCAGTCGAATTTATGAAATATATTTTGTGTACTTGGGTTACTTTCTTACACTTAAAACCCCAAGGTTACACTGATGTGGCATGACAAACTATGATTTTGGCGTGTGTCCACTGAGTGCAATAAGTACTCAGCCCTGCATGTTGTTTTCTTAATGTGCAGGTTGAGCGGCGATAGGGATGACGGATGTTGAGCAGTGAAAGCCAAATGAGTGTTTTACTTGGTCTTTTGGATGGTGTCGTGTCGTCATACCCGGCATCATCTGTCTTTTGGTTTTTTCCGCTGCTTTGTAATCCGATACATTGTTTTTATTTAACTCTGTTTACATTAACTTTAGAAATGTCTTCTTAGTACAATGTTTGAAGTGAACTTCTTTTTAATAAATGCTTTTGGGTCAAATATTCCTGTTCTCCCCTTTCTTCCCCGCTTCTTTATTCCTCCCCTAGTCGCGGTCCACCGTACTTCCTATCCTTAGGAAATGCGGGCGTGACAGAGTGGTATCAGAGCCAGGTTTTCTCTTTCTGCTCTGGACCCAAAAAATTCTTTTTCTGACTGGAGTAAGTTTTCAAAAGTGTCATTGGCTCAACATCCGACTCATCGCACTCAACCTGAAATGAGGTAATGAAAATTTCGAAATTTTGGAAAGTATATGGAAGTGGAGGAAATTGTGATTTTGGTGTTGAAAATGATTTTTATGTAAAGTTTAAGTAAATGTTGAGACATGTGGAAGGGTACAACGTGATGTGGAAAAGTTGGAAATTATTTGAGTTATGAACTGTTATGGTGTTATGAACTGTTGATGTATGATGAACTTATATGAAAGCATGTGGCTGATGTGTGATGATATGATGACGTGAATTTTGATGTGAGCTTTTATGTGAGTATGTGTTGGCCTTTTGAATGTTTGAACTTAGACGTGATAGAATTTCACTAGTGCTTCTTGGACCTATGATAGATAAGAGCTTTTGGCCTTTGAACACCAGCGGGCTTGGATTTAGAACATCGATACGTGCATACACACTCTCTCTCTCTCTTCTTCGGTTATGTACTCTGTTTTTATACGCGAGGCGGTTGTTTCTGTTTTTCTATAGATGGCGCGTATGTTCCGAACCGCGCGACGGAGTGATCGCGATAGACTTAGGGCACAGAGGGTGCTCAGGGATTATAGAGTGTACCGGAAGAAGGATCACGTACCGTTGATCGAGTTCGTGGCACACTTCGACACCCTCTGGAGGGCAGCTCAGGAGTTCGGAGTGACAGAGCATGACGGCATTGAGAAGCTAATAGATTTGATTCCCGATAACTGGAAGGAGTGGGCCGAAAGAACGGCGAGGAGGTACACGTGGCATGAGCCCGCTACCGATGACATGGTGGGTGACATGGCTGGCTTTCGGAAAGCCGTGTATTGTGCACTGGTGGACTCTCGAGAGGAGCAGCCCCCACAGGAGGTGGAAGAGAGGGTCGTGTATCAGGACAAGTATGTGAGCAGGTACGAGGGTGAACAAGGGTATGAAGATGTTTATGAGGAGGCTCTGCCAGGGAACTCCGAGGAGGACGACGACGAAGACCCGGAGGAAGGGCCTATGGATGAGGATGATAGAGTCGTAGTCTAGAATTAGAATAGTTCGTTGTCTTTTCAGTTTTTGCTTTCAGTACGATCTACTCTTGGGAACAATGTTGGCCTTCTTTCTTTTAATGAGAATTTGGATTTTGATATATATATCCTATGTGTTGCATCTTATACTACATGAAGATTTTATAAGAAATTTTTGAGAAAGTGGTAATTTTGGATGAGAATTGTAGTAACACTTTTTGGATATTGAATCAGAATGCCGCCAAGACGTGCACGCCAACCACGACAAGGACCCAACGTGGAGGCACCACCTCCACCACCACCGCCACCACCACCTCCACCCCCGCCTCAACAAGAAAGATTCATAGTTACGTTCTCAAGGCAGAATCCCCCAAAATTTGACGGACAAGGAGACCCATCCAAAGCGGAAGAGTGGATACGCGGCCTCGAGCGTATCTTCAGGGTCATGGAGTGCACAGATAGGGAGCGCATTGCTGGTGCTACCTTTCAACTGTCAGGTGCTGCCGATTACTGGTGGGAGACTCGGCAAAGAACTATGAATCCTGCCCGCCTGGAGGCGCTAACATGGGAGGAGTTTAAAGTAGAGATCGATAACAAGTATGTTCCAAAGACGTACAGACGGGCCAAGGTGGTAGAGTTCCACACACTAAGCCAAGGCCGAATGACTGTAACCGAGTATGACCGAGCCCTCGCGCAGATGGCACGATATGCGCCCGAGTTGATGGACACCGATGAGAAATGGGCGGTGAAGTTCCGGGCCGGGCTCAGAGATGAGATAAAGGCCGCATTGGCCTGTCGAGGAGAACTCTCCTACTCGGAGATCTTGACTTGTGCACTGGACGTGGAAGATGCACTCCCTAAGCCAAGAGTGGTGGCAACAACAAACGCGACACCTCTACAAGCTCAGCCGGGCCACCAAGAGAAGAGGAGGTGGGATGGTGACCAGGCTCAGTATGGTGGTAAGAGGCCACAACACATGAGGAACCCACCCTACAATGGCGGGAGACAGAATACTTTCCAACCGAGGGCAAACTTTCCGCCGAGGAACCCTCAATGTGGAAGGTGCTTCAAGTACCACGCCGGGGAGTGTCGAGACCCTAGGTGCTTCAACTGTGGTGGAAGTGGCCATTACTTCCGAAGCTGCCCAAATAAGAACAGGGGAACGGGAACGAGACAGAACCAGCTAGGTTTCCGTCCACAATCCCAGGCACTACCTGCACCTCCACCGCAACAACGCCGCCAAGGATTACCATCGCAAGCAAGGGCCTACGCCTTGAAGGGGAAACAGCCGGCAAACGGGAAAGAAACCTTTGAACAAGGAAACTTGGCAGGTATGGGCACACTTCTCAATATGCCTATAGTTGTCTTGTTTGATACGGGTGCGTCGCATTCCTTTATATCAACGTCTTGTGTGGATACTTTGGAATTACCTACTGTTAAGACCGAACCCACTATGAGTGTGACCTCACCGGTAGGCGGGGCTATAGATATATCCCGATCTTGTGCATGTGTGAACTTTGGAATAGGTGAACTCAGTTTAGTGGCTTATAATTTGCAAATAATGACGATGGGTAGCGTAGACATAATCTTGGGTATGGATTGGTTAGCGGAGAACCACGTTACCCTTCATTGTAGAGAAAGGGAAATTTCGTTTGAAACCCCCGGAAAAGAGCCGATGAAGTTTCACGGAGTCCCAATGAGCCGACGCAAGTCCATTATCTCTGCGCTGCAAGCCACTACAATGATGAGGAAGGGATGTCCAGCGTACCTTGTTTATTTGAATGGGGAGGAGAAGAAAGACAGGAAGATAGAAGATGTGGCGATAGTGAGTGAATATCCCGATGTCTTCCCCGATGCATTGCCGGGACCCCCACCCGACAGGCAAGTAGAATTCACGATCGATCTGGAGCCCGGATCGGCACCAATATCCAAAGCACCTTATAGGATGGCGCCAAAAGAGTTGGAGGAGCTTAAGGTGCAACTACAAGAGCTACTGGAATTGGGATTCATTAGACCTAGCGTGTCGCCATGGGGAGCACCAGTTTTGTTTGTAAAGAAGAAGGATGGAACGATGAGGATGTGCATCGACTATCGAGAGCTAAACAAACTGACGCTGAAGAACAAGTATCCACTACCAAGGATAGACGACTTGTTTGACCAACTTCGAGGGGCAGGAGTCTTCTCTAAGATGGACTTGAGGTCTGGGTACCATCAGCTGAGGGTTCGGCGAGAAGATGTACCCAAGACGGCTTTTCGAACAAGATATGGTCATTATGAGTTCGTCGTGATGCCTTTTGGACTGACGAACGCCCCGGCAGTGTTCATGGACCTTATGAACCGCGTGTTCCATCCATTTCTGGATCGGTTTGTCCTAGTTTTCATCGATGATGTGCTTGTTTACTCAAAGAACGAGGAGGAGCACAAAGAGCACTTGAGAACCGTCCTAGCAACTCTAAGGGACGAGAAACTATATGCCAAGTTCAGTAAATGCGAGTTTTGGCTCAAGGAAGTAAATTTTCTTGGACATGTAGTAACTTCAGATGGAATTCGT